>NC_134383.1:7202041-7353248 GCF_035582795.1 Mycteria americana
TTGGCAACACAAGGGAGGTAAAGGTGAATGTTAATAAGCAGGACCTGGAAACAATCTCTATCTGCAATCTACAGATCTAGTTCATTACTTCTTTATCTTACATGAAAGTCTGTCCTTAATGTGGTTGGGCACAAAGCCATTTTACCAGGATTCTGTCACTAGCATTGTATTTATAACCATGATATCAGTATGCTCCACCCAAGACTGAAATCCCTTTCTATTTTGAGCCGTGCAAGAAGAGAAGGACAGAGTTCCTGCCCCAAAGAATTGACAATTTAAACAGGCTGCAAGACATGGAGAAAGGGACTCCGTGGCAGTATACCAGCATCGGAGTCAGGTGGACGTACGAATATGGTCTGCTAATTGAATGCATGTTTGCTCCCTCAGCTGCTGACCAAAAAAGTGTTTCCATAAATTTGCAAGTCCAGAACATCCTTCAGAGCCATATCCCTAAAGCACTAAAGTCAGGGGCATCTGTAAGCTTTTAATGAGCCATTTCCTTACCCCTTTGGTTTGTCAGCGTGATAGTCCTTGCAATGTGCTGCTCTGTCAGCTTCAGAAATGCTGATCTCCCTCACTAGTGATTGAAGTTCTCCCAGCACCTCATCAGCAACTCTCCCAGTTGTCCACCCCACATCAAAGGGGTTTCCTGAGGCTTTGACAACAATCTCCCTGCTTCCAAGGGAAAGCTGTTGCAAGCTTTTTTTGTATGAAATGGTTTAAGGGAGCTGAAATAGGATTTACCCATAGATGGAAGAAGCTCCAATTTTGCATCCTACCATGCACAGTAGAAGATGATCCCTACAGTCAAGGGGGAAGAGAAGCCCTGCACAAGTCAGCGCTTCCAGCCTAAAGAACTGGCTCTCAGAAGATGCTGCATCAGGATGGTGATGCAGCCATAGGCTCTATCAACACTTCAGCAAGAGGTTAAGCTGCAGTGTGTGTAAACGTATGGGAGCTCCAATCCTGCTGGCAAAGATGGAAGTGCCGCTGCTGGCGTGAAGCTATGAAGGCTCATGCTTTGGTGTGGACTGATCAGACAACTCTTTATCTTGAGTGAGATGGAAGTACCTGCTGCTGCACCGCCTCAAAGCCTGAGCTAGCTGGATATGCCCTCCTTGGCCTCACACACAGGCATGGCAATCCCTCCTTTGATTGCAAGACAATCAAGATAGAGGCTTACAAAGCAGCTTAAGATGGGGAAAGCTGAGTGCCCAGACCCAAACTGGACTTCAGAGTGCTTGCAAAACAGTACCAAGCGTGAATGTGTGCAGACCTGTCTGCACTGTGACAGATTTTCATCATTGCTATTCATCTTTGAGCACAAATTTTAAAGGAAATAAGCGAGCCCTTATTTCCCAGCACTGAAAATGCCTTTAGGCATCACATCCAGAGCGATTTCCCTCACCGGAAGATTTTGCATCTAATGTGCCCCTTGTAATAGTCACTCTGGTGCACTGGCTATGGAGCAGAGAGAAAACGTGCACAAGCATGTGTGCATGATGGAGTCTGTGTGCATGCACAAGCAGATCTGAACACGCTCATACCCCAAATAGCATGGCAACAGGAAACTATGCCCTTCACACTGTGTATTAATGGTCATTCCACACAGCATGTTGCTATGCAAAACCCAGGAGGGCTGCACACTGCATCTGTCTAACTCCTAGTAAGCATTGCTTCAGACAGCTGTTCAAGGCAGATAATTAAAGATGGTCTCCAAATCCATAAATCAAAGAGAGAAAGACCTTGAAAAGGGAGACAAAAGGGGAAAAAAAAGGACTTAAATATATGCCCTGTGCTGTATAATACTCAGATAGGTTCTTTCCAGGCACAATTGTGTTTCAGAAACAGCGTGCTGAGACTCTGCAAGTTACCTGGGAATCCAGGTGGGAGAAGGCATTTAATCTCTGGGTGTTTGTGTGGCTTTGAGTGCTTTGCTCTGCTCTTAAATCGTAGCCCTTCTTTCCTGCATGGCCTGCCAGGGAAAAGGCAGATGACGGTAGTTCCCCAAGGAAAAGCTGTCGAGCTGAAGGGGACGTGACTGGCTATGAAAAAATACCAAGGGAGAGCAGCAGGGAGATTTTTCTCCACAGTCCAGACACATAAGGAGAAAGCTTAACCAATAACAAAGCTCCATTAATGCCTCCCTTACGAGCATTAACATTTTACCAGCATTGGTAAAGTCACAGAATAGTCAAGAGGGAGATATCCCATTTCGTAGCAAAGGAGAAACCGAGGCAGAAGAGGGCAAAGGTCTGTATGTATGAAAATGTTTCCCAACAAACATCACAAGTGGACATTTATCTGCTATGAAGAAGTACTATGTTAGTTTATAAGTGGCGTCTTTCTGGCTGCAGCACAGGCCTCTGACCTCTCAGCTACTTTTCAGCCCCATGCACCAACCCCCTGGATCAGACTGACCAGCTACATCAGGCAGCTGATGTCCAAAGCAAGGAAAACCCCTGATTTTGCAGGAATCTCAGATTAAATGAGGGTGGCCTGGGCTCCACACAGCCCTGGAATTAATCACATTTAAAACGGGGAGGCACAGAGGTTTCTTGCTTTTGAGTACTCCAGACGGATGGGCGCTTTTGCAAGCTTTAGACCAAATCATCTCCCAAAGTCAGTCAGAGCTCCTCAGGCAAGGATTTTTCAGCCTGAGTGGGAGTAAGGTCTGTGAAGCCCTCAGCACCAGTGTGAGGCTCTGGAGAGTAGATGGTGAAAATGATTGACCCAGGAACATGCTCTGCCAGGTTTGGAGAACACTGTCCTTTTCTGCTTCTGAGAATGATGCTTTTATTTACATTCCCCCCCACCCCCCCAACCCTCTTAACCTACTCTCTCACACTGCAGAGCCGGGGAGCTTTTCATTAACTATTTCTTACTCTGGTTTCCATGGAAAACAGAAAGTCACATGCACTATCTCCCAAGAGATGATAAAAGTGCCTCTGGTCTAACAATCCTACTCGCCCTTAACAAATAAGGCCAGAAAGAAAAATTATCAAGATGCAAAACAGGGATTTCATGTCTATCTGCCTAAGTGACACAAAATCTCAGCCTTTTAAAACAATAAAGCACTAAAAAATTTCCTAGGTGTTTAGATAGGTCTGCACTTTCACAAAAAAGGGCAAAAAGAGGCATTAAGACTGTATATTACTAGAATGCTTTTGGGAAGTATAATATAGTGTTATTTAAAGCATTTGATCTTGCTTTTCCCTAGTGCGAGCCCTAGAATGACGCACTTCTCTATTCCCATTATTTCCAAGGTCTGGGCCAGAGTCCCTGCTGTGACACTAGTACGTGTCTTTTCTAATGTTTAATCTCGTTTCCCCAGAGGCTTCTGCTGGCTCTGGTACAGCATGTGATCCACCAGAATGACACTTGAGAGCATCTGAAGTCCTTGAAGTCTCAGTGCCTAAAGATGGGGTGAGGTCATTCAGAAGTAGGATGCCTGGTTTGCATTCTTAGCAGTCCTGTTTATTTGAAGACTGATTTTCAGCATCTTTGCGTCTCAGCTTCCCCATCTATGAGAAACACGTGAATGCATCTAACTGCTCGCTCAAAGATGACAGAAAAGGGAAATTCAAACATAAGTAATGTTGCAAACTAGCACGTGTTTCTTTTCTGTGTAGACATCCATACAAGGCTTCCTAATTCTGCTTTAGGCTAAAATCAGCTCTCTTTTTAGTGGTTTCAGCTGAGCACCATTTGCCCCATGACAGATGAAGTATAGAGGGTAGCAGAGGTTCAAGTTCCAAGAATGAGAATGAATGCGGAAAAGACACCAAGTTCTGAGCAGCTGTGGGTTAGATGAGGCCATTTTAAAAATAAAAGATCCTGCTATGCTGTGCATCAGGCAGAATGGCGCGTGGGTCTTTTTTGGGGACAGATTCGGTCGAGTCTATCTGGAACTAAAGTAGAATTCTTAATGAAACAGAAGTGCAGCGCTCTAAATTTAGATGCACTATTAATGCTTTTAAAAGCATGTGCATCTATAGCCATGGCGTGTCTGAAATTTCATTCACAGTGTTTGCTCCCATCAGGTCAAACCTGAAACCCACTGAAGCCAGTGGCAAAAATCCCCTTGATTTCAACAGACCCAGTGCTCGGCTCACTTTTCCTGTCCCTCCCCATCTTTGGTTGCCCATTCGGTAAATGGCAACGTATGCCGACATGAGACAGTCTGCAGTTGTTGATACTTGTAATTCCGTTTTACGCTTTAGCCTTTTTGGCAGCAAAGAAGAAAGGTTAGTGCTTGCATAGTAGCTGGTTGAGTGAGACAGCAAAATAAACAGCAGGCCAAACAGTTGAAATCCAAAGGAGATACCTGTCTTTTCAGTATCAGATCTGTTAGTCTAATACTCTTTGTTTGTGTTGCAAAACAGGCTACTCTATTGCACTCCAGCTACATTTACATCAGATGTGCCATATATCATATAATAATACAGACAGGAGCTGTGACTTGTCTGGTAAATCGCTTTCTGCTTGTAATATGCTGATCTCTATGGGATGTGAATGTATGAGATCTGTGGATTGAAGGCACTATTGCAATCTGTAGTATGGCGGTTATCCATGAGGGATGTTCATATCAAACCCATACTGCAATTCATTGTTTAGTCAAAAAAGCCCCCTTGATTTATAAATATTTTGCCTGAGAAGAACATTCACTGTAAAACCAAGCACAGAGACAAGCTTTCCAGTGCCAAAGGATGATCAGAGGATCATCTGGATGGATGGTAGGGACTCAGGAGCTGCAGCTGCTCCACAATAAAGCCCAGGAATAGAGCTCATGCTTTTTCATGGGATCACCGGTAATCCCTCGTTTATTCTCTATTCCAATTAAGCACGTTATGTGATGAGCAGGGGTTAAAAACTGGTATTGGTGGTTCTGTACAGAATCAGGAGAGGCGCATATCTTTGAGTGTAAAAGAACAAATTACAAACTCACCTGTCCTGCCAAACTCTCTCCTTCCTCATAAGGTCAAGAAACTCAGACTGATGCATTAATAAAACAAAAACCCAACTCCTGTCAATCACTGCTGGGTTTATCTGTTAGAGACACCTCTTTCTGCCAACAGCCTAGTTCTATTTTTACTGAGCAAATGCTTTCACACCTCAGCTTCCATGTGCGTGCCCACTTCATGCGTTGTTCACACCTAGTTTACTCTTAACACCTCTCAAGGACCTTGCAGATAGGCGTGAAAGGATTCCTCCTTTGGACAGCCATGTGCTCTGATAGGAAGGGGGAAAACAAACAGGAACGAGAGTTGCTGTCAGCACTTAAGACTATGGAGGGGGGACAGAAGGGGCAAGGGGGTGTATCTTCACTCCTTCACAATTGCTGTCCAGTTTCTCCCTTCTCTTTTTGTAAACAGTTTGGAGTTCAAGCCACGTAAGATGAACATCCTCTCAGCAAGGGCCTGTATCTTTTGGGCTTACTTCATCCAAGCTGTAACTTCCCTGCAATTTTCCATGTACAACAATAGCAGGAGCACAACCTTCCAGCAAAGGGTCAATGTGTCCACTGATACGTGGCCAACCATCTGAGGAACCAAATTTAAGGCTCACAGTCCCAAACTAGTAATTCAATTACTGAACACACTTTCCTGCGTTGCCAGATGTGCTAAAGATCCACCGTGTAATCACTAGGAGCACGGAGGGCCAGGCTGTGTCAGCTCATCCTAGCGTCTTTAGGATTGGTCCCATCTTTAGGATTGATCATGCAGGACATAACATCACTCCCATCCTTCACCACTTGCTACAACTTCTGTAAGATGTGTTCAAAGTGTGGCTACTAACCCAAGTGTAGTCTTGGAAATATTCCCAAAGCATCCATCTCAGTGACAATTAGGTAAGAAATATGAATCCCCTTGATATCAGTTTAGCCTTTTTCCAGTAACTTCCTACTTCACCTTTGGAACGTGCACTATTTCAAGAAAGAGGACCATAAATTTAATTGGGATGGAAATGAATGTATCTGCCAAATATAATTTGACTTTAAAGAATGATCCTAGTATTTGAAACCTATCAGTTTTCCCCTTCCACCTCAGTTATTAATAGCATAGGTGCAAAAGAAATCAGACACTTTTCCCGGGATGAACCTAGCTAATGGAGGGTTGGCCAACCTGCACCCTGTATGTTGGGCTCTTGAAGGGTATCTGGATGCCTGCATACCAGAACATTGTGTACAAATGCTTTGCTGAATCCGGCCTGGCTGCGATTTACCACTGCTAAGAATAAACACTTCCTAAAAATAAACCTGTACTTTCCTGGCTTTCTTCCTTTCTTTGTTTTCTTTCTCTGTTTGCTCTCTTTCTCTCTTTCCTTCTACCTAACTGCCCAGCTATCTTCTTTTCTGTGCTTTGTGCAGATCAAATATTCAAAAAGACCTCTCCCTTTCAGCATTATCAGGCTAGGGACCTCCCAGCACACAAGATTACCTACAGTAAAGTTAAGTTCACTTACTAAAATTACTGATACAAGAATAAAACATTTTTGAGCCAGGCCGCTGTTTTACAATCATTTTACAAAGACTATGATTTCATCCTTGTAACAATCAGTAAACTATGTAAGAAGTGAATCATGGAATTAATTTGGATCAGGAAAAGGCTGCTTCTTTATGTCAGAATTACAACAGGATGAATTTAGAACCTATTTTCAATTGAAAAACAAATAAAAAACCCAATGGCTCAGAGACTACAGGATACTTGCAGACAGATGATGGACAACTACTATAATAGCATAAGGTTCAACATCATAAAGAGCTTTCCTTATTGTTACTTCAAGTCAGACGTCTCCATCCCTCACTCTCCCTGAAAAGAATAGTAAGATTGGCGCAAAAGGCATGAGAAATTTGTAAGACTATTGTTTCTTGAACTCCCACTTCCCATTCTTCCTGAGGGAAAGGTACAAGTCCAAGGCAAAGTTACCAATCCCCCACATGTAAAAAATGAAGGTTGCTAGTTCTTTCCTCTGCCATGGAGGATGGGACCAAAATTTTCATCTGTGACTGACTGGTCATTTTGGAAATCCAATTTTGCATGCCTCAAGAGAACGTGATTTTCATAAGACATCAGAGCAGTCTTTCCTAGTTCACTAGAGCATGAATCTCACTCAGAATTATTGAGCCCATTTTGTATTCAGCTTCTACTCTCCCTCATGCAGAGCGACATCAGCTTAAGTGTTCTCATCTCATTTTTTCTTTTCCCACAATTCAACTCTTTCACATTAGCAGTGATGGGGGGGAACCCTCTCTGAAATGTATTATTTCATTGAATGTTTCCAACCAGGCTACGTTTTTCATGGTCTTTATTTGGATCAATCATGTTAAAAGCTGATGTTGCATTATTTAATCTTTGACAGGCATAGAATTAAGACACAGGTTTATTCACTTACAGAAAATGTCAGACTAGCATTAGATGAACACTTTAAGGATTGAACCTAACTACTAAAATAGCTGCTTTTTCAAGCAGACAAGGTTAACATTCTTGCCATATTTTTTCCCTGGGTTCTAGTGGCACGAGAATGGGATTTATTAGAACCTGGAGTAAGTTCGTGGAAAAATTATCCTGTTCTTTTCTTCAGCGCAAACAACCTATAACTGAATATTCAGTACCAAACTGTACTATACCAGGTTTGGTACTAACATAATAGAAAGCACCCTAGATAGTGTACACTCGCACAGGAATTTTAAGGACTTATGCCTGAGGGCAAGTCAGAGTGTCTGCTGCAGACGACCGTCTTGTCTGGCTTCGGGCAGTTCTATACAGCTATGCTGATTTACAATAGCCAGGACATTTCCTCCTGCTGCAACTTAAGTTTTCCACATACAAAGCACGGTGCTCTTAAAGCTTAGTGACCAAAAGGACAGAATTCAACACCACGTACTCCAAGGGGATTGTTATTTCATGGGAGAGCCCAGGATATCAACAAAACTTTCCTCCTCTAGATACACTCACCTGGGTCAGGGAGCCCACTGCAAGTATCAGGCCATATCCTCAAATACCGTTTCAACATCTCAGTAATGAAAAAAGCAACTATCTAGCTCATGGCCCTGTAGTGTGCTGAATTTTCACTTTACTGGATGAAATACTCAGCCACTGAAATTTTCATTACCTTATGCATTGCATACCAGATCATTAACCTGTCCAAGAAGCACAACACACCTCTTTGCTGCCTTCGGCTGTGGTAGAGTTAATTATCTTCACAGAAGCTAGTATGGGGCTATGTTCTGGATTTGTGCTGAAAACACAAATGTGTTGATCACACAGGGAAGTTTTCGTTATTGCTGAGCAGTGCTTACACAGAGCCAAGGCCTGTTCTGCTCTCACCCCACCCCACCAGCGAGGAGGCTGGGGGGGCACAAGAAGCTGGGAGGGGACACGGCTGGGACAGCTGACCCCAACCGACCAAAGGGCTATTCCACACCGCATGGCGTCATGCTCAGCATGTAAAGCTGGGGAAAAAGAAGGAAGGGGGGACGTTTGGAATGATGGCATTTGTCTTCCCAAGTCACCATTACGCATGACGGAGCCCTGCTGTCCTGGAGATGGCTGAACACCCGCCTGCCCATGGGAAGCAGTGAATTAATTCCTTGTTTTGTTTTGCTTGTGTGCGTGGCTTCTGCTTTACCTATTAAACTGTTTTTACCTCAACCCACGAGTTTTCTTACTTTTACTCTCCTGATTCTCTCCCCCATCCCACCAGGTGGGAGCGAGCAAGCGGCTGGGTGGGGCTTGGTTGCCAGCTGGGCTGGGGTTAAACCTTGACACCCTCAGAGAGGGGGAGCTGTGATGGGAGATGACAACAGCTCTCCAGGGGTCCCATCACTTCATTTTTAACTGGGCCTGAGCAACCTGGCCGCTGCTTACCTATTCTCCTGAAGGTGCATTTTATAAGGACCAATGTGCTCTGGTAACGAGTGGGTTAATAAGCAGCTATAGAAATTTTTCTCCTCCGCAGCTGAGTTACCCCACAATCAAAGCAACAGCCTGTTTTTCAGCATGGATCTTATCTTCCTACTCAAGAGGTCACAGATTGCCAGCCTTGTTTTAATGAGCTGTGTCCTGTGAATTTCACAGTCACTTCAAGTCTAATAAGGGAACCCACAGGGGTAGTGTTTTCAATTTGCTCCTCTTTCCTGGAGAGTTTCTACCATACATCACACGTAGCAGTTCACAGCTGGTGAAAAAGAAAAGAATTAGCTTGTATTCCCTATACAGGGATTTTATAATTCAATATTTATTAAGATTGGGGTCCTCTTATTTGAAAGGCCAAACAGTTTGTTTTACTATGTGTGGGATATCTTACATTAATATAGTGAACAACTGCTTCCAAGAACTAATTTAGTGACAGTGTTGAAAAGCCCTGCGCACTATAGAAATATTATGAACAACTACCAATCCTTAATACTTTGTGTAACCAAGCCTTGTGCATACAAATTAAACATAATTGGAATCCCTGTTCCCCCCATCAGACCTAAGGGCTACTTTACAACTGAAATGACACCTAAACGTCTAATTTTAATTTCAAATTCACCCTATAAAAGCACAGCCTGATTGTTTTCCTCCCCTCTGAGGAAGGCTTATGAAAAATGAGCATATCTAAGCTTTCCTTAAATGTGTATGAATGAAGGCAGCTATCAGCTGAAGATCAGTGCAAAGCAGTACTCCTTGAATATTCATTAATTCTTCCAGACATCTGATATTCCCTTGTACACAGAGTTGCAAAATATTATTGCTCAGTAAATAATACCACTGACCTCTGAGAAACTCAGAGATGTGTTTTCAACTTTTCACTTAAAAGGAATGTGAAATATTCCATTATTTTGGAATATAGAATAGATCAATCTTCATATTCATACAGAAAACTTTTTATTTGAGATGCTTTCTCTTGGCATTTGGAGATTAAGTTTCTCTATTGAAGAGAATTAAAGTATTTAATTTTAGTGAGATTTGGCATTAGCTTATTCTTCTCTACCAGCCATTAGTGTCAGAAATGAGCTATATATCTATTTCCAATAAGTGTTTGTATAAACATGCTTGTATACAGATTAATATAGACTATAAATTCAATGTAAGACACTTCACAGTGAAACATACACAGTGAATCACCAAAAGTTGGACAGAATTTTATCTTTTTGAGGCAAGGATTTGTTAATTAGCCAGTAAAGCACAGGAGACAACACATGATCTGAGTGAAAGAAGGCTTCTGTTAATTGGGAGGAACCTCCCAAATAAAGAGGAGCTAACGGAAGTGTTTCTTCATCTGTCTCTCACAAATACTCCTAAACTGTTTTGGATGTCATCGTGAATAGTCCCTTTACTTGCTTTTCTGCTTAAAATAGTTTGAGTTAATGTGATTTTTCAGCTAAATGAGTAACAACAAGAGATTCCTCACCTAAGGGTGTGGCAAATCGGTTAAGCACGGCTGAAAAACTTCAACATGTGTCTCTCCATCATACGCAAAGGCACAAAATTGCCAGCCACACAAGCAGTAGGAGGTGCAGAAGGGTCTTCCAGTGACCAGTGGAGACCTTCTGGTGTGCCCCAAGATACTGAGGAACACACTTAAGACTCTGCAGGTCAGCAATGAGGCTCATTTTTCTGTACCCCCTCTATAATTCCCATCAGCTCAAGGAGACTTTATTAACCTTTAACCCAGTTTAACCTAAAACCAGTTTTAATTTTCCATGTCCTGCTGGAAAATCTCAAAATGTCAAGAAAGAAGATTCTCCCTTGTGTTTCTGGAATGACAGTTTCTATTGTCTAGAGAGCAGGAGAAGAACACAGTGTGGAAAACAAAGAAAAACAGCTTTACCTCCACTGCAGTTAATAAAAATTAAATGTCAAGCAGGACGAGAAAAACTGATGTGGTAACATACAGAGGACAGGATCCATGAGAGACTCTGAGTAATGAAAAGGTCAGGGGAGCCTATAAATAAAGCCCGAAGCAGACAAGATCTAGGGAGGGGGAAAGCTCATCAGAAGAGTACAACCGCTCAGGCAATTTAATGAATATGTTTTATGTAAATGGAACAATTACTATTCCAGGTACAGAAACTGTCCTTACTCTGAACACTACATACACCCCATGTCAAGCATCAGAACAAGGCACAAGCTGATCACATGCCTTGTACAGACTGCGCCGTGCAGGGACACAGCTCAGTCGCAGGGATGAAGAGAAATTCCCCACTTCTGTCAGGCTGCCCCATGGAAACTGTTGGTTTTCTTGGGGATTTGGTTTGTAGACCCCACCTTCTCCATGTAAAACATGTGGGCCTGCAGGTTTTGCAGGTCAGAAATGTCCCATCTTAAGAGTTTGCATGATTGCATGGTCTGACATTCGGCTTCACTCTCCCCTGTTTGAGTCTCCCCTCCCATTTGGTCCCCCCTATCTGGCCACAGTTTTTCCCAGACAAGCCGGGTTCTTAGCCACATCAGTGACCACGCTGATCTGAGTGAAATCACAGGGAAGATGACCTACCCTTCTTTTAAGGGCTATACAATGCCCTGTGACAGTGTGCCACTTCACTGTTTGTGGCATGAACCCAGAGTAAGAAATAGCTCCAGCCTCAATTAAATTGCAGTCATAAAGCCCCACCTCAAAAAATCAACCAGCTTAAAATTCAGAACCTGCTCATGGGCCTTCCTGAACTGGAGCCTGAACAGATACGACAAACAAAGCAACATGTGTAAGCACTGACTTGCACAGAATTGCACGGGGGGTCAGTGGAAATGAGGGATAAAACGCAAGTTCTCTGAGTCACAGCCCATTGCCTTAGCCATCAATTATGCTGCCTTCTTCAATATTGTATATAATGAAGCACGGCACTTTGTTCTAGGCTAGCTGTTCATTTACACCAGCTAGGACCAGTTATTCATTCAGTTCATTATTATGATCGTCTAGTACGTGTATTGCAGGAATAACTGCAAGACTCAGCCCCGCTGTGGTAGCCACTCTGCGGACACAACAGAAGCAGTCCCGCACCCAGGAGCTTGCAGTCTCACTGCAAGAAGGCTGAAAGCAGATGGGTGGAAAAAACAGGCAGGGGAAGCACAGGGCAGCAAGACAGCTGTGATTCAATAAAACCTGGCATCGTGAAATTAAATGTGGAAAAAAATGTATTTTCTCTGCTATTGAAAGGTACTTGGAGAGTCATTCCAACTGCCCCACAGGATCTGGGGTCCTGGTCCTACTCCCTCTCCGTTTCCAATCGCTGTTTCAGCCATGCGGTCTGCCTCTTTATTCAGCTTGGCAGCGAAGAGAAGTTTCGTTCTGGGAAGGACAAACCCCTCATGGCCTTCCTTCAAGGGTCCATCAGGCAACGACTCTCTCTGCCTGCACCTGGCATCTGGCTCTCCTCTTTCTATTCTGGGAGGAAGAGAAACAGCTGAGCTCTGCTACCGTATGCGAGGGAGGCAGATGGGGCGTGAATTCAGTAGTGATTGTACTGCTCATTTGTTTGGCATTAAAATGACGGACACATGATAGAACAACCCGGAACAAACATGGGGGGGTATGAATACTGAATAGCTTTTACCATCATTAATTTTCCTGTTACTGTGAGTTTTTCTTCTCATTCAGTAATAAATCTGCATAAACATGGAGGGTTAGAGTTGTCATCCTGATTCTCGACAGGTATTTTCTCTGACAGGCTGTTCTATTTCTATGATTTCCTATAGTGCATTTCTTTCACTTTTGGGCAATGGGAATAGACATTTCAGTTTCACTGCTTAGTTAGCTGCACACAGGGATATGTACGCACTACTGGATATTTGGGTAACAAAGGTAAAAAGGGGGAAGCATTTGCTTCCTCTATGGGATAGAAACACAGAGTCATAGAATTTTTTAGTAACCTTTGGCTTTATCTATCTGCATTTAGTTTTGTGAGCTCTAAATCCACGCAGGATTTGAGGACCACAGTAAGATTAAAAACGAAACTATTTTAAGATTAGGTTTTTCTGACATGAACCCCAAAAGCCTTCACTGACCAGGACAATAACTTTGGTGGTTTCTCAGCCTAGCTCATAGCTGCTGTTTGTGCGTACTATAAAAACACAATTTCATTCAATCTGATGAAAAGTCCCTTAAGGGAAAATATATTGAAAGAGCGATGGGTCAAAAACACAATGCATTTGCACTCAGCAAATGAAGGCTAGTGTTGCTGAATTTGCACACTGTAACTGCAAAAAGCATGAAATGCTTAAAATATTCCTGCAATGGTCTTATGCTGAATGAGGAGCTTTATGAATATTTCAATTACAAGATGAGGCTTGAAAGAATAGAGTTGTTTCAATTTTGAATCACCCTTCCTTAAATAACTTGCCCTATTTGGTATTAAATTAGCCTCAGTTAAATCCAACAGCCACTCCACATGCACTGGGTAATGATGGGGCCTCATGAGCTAAGACCACCTCACTGTCCCTCCTGCTATTGCTTTGAATAGACCAACCATGGCTTCATTCAGGAGACACTGAGCTCTTGCCATCTTTGGCAATCAAAACCCTATTTAGATGGCTCAGCCAAGGCGTTTCCCCTCCTCCCTGCCCACTGTTATTTACAGTATTTAAATGTTAATTCAAAGGCTCAGCTTTTTGCTGTGGAGTGCTACACCTGCCCCCCTCTCTGTATCAGAAGCAGTAATGGTGGCTCTGTATCAGACATGCACAAAGCCAGTCTTGTTCTTGCAGGGTGGAAGAGATACCTAGAGAGTAGGAGATAATACTGTGCTGCACTGAGCATCTCATTTCTACTTCCAGGTAAGGAAAGGTCATTCATTTTCTTCTCTGTCCCTAGTTAGAGATGGACTATGATTCAAATACTTTGTGACTAAAAGCAAAGCTTTATAACCTTTTCACCGCTTCATGTCCTGGTTCTGATCTCACTAAAAAAACAAAATATAGCATTAATTCAGACGAGTTACTCCTGATTTTCCTGGAGTTAATTAAAACAGGCTATTTTTTCACTCATTCAGCTCACCCCACTGAGCTAAATGCTATATTTGCTTACACCAGTGACCTTCAGTGCTTGCATCACTGAAGTTACTCTAGAATTGTGTTCCTATCAGCACGTGAAACACAGACTTCAGTGGGACTATAGTTAGATTTCATGCTTCTTGGGAAAGTAGTTGCATGTTTGTGCTACCTGGTTCTAGCTTAAGCAGGATGCCTAGACAGTCCTGTAAGGCAAATAACAAACTTCCTCCAGCAAAGCTGCAGAATTAGGCTTTACTTTTTCGCAGAAGTGATTCCACCAGCACCTGTTGTTGAACACAAGCCACCTTTGTATGCATTTTCTTACACGCAATAAAGTCTGAAAACGCAACCCTCCCCTCCATTCCCTGAAAGCACAACTGCTAGTACTTAAGGGCTGACTTTGGGTCTGCTAGATGTTGGCAAAGCGGAGGGACCCCCTGGGCTCCAATGGAACGTCTCCCCATTTCCCTGAAAGAGAACGATCTCCCTAAATGAGATCAGAATTTAGACTTCACTTCTTCATATAATAAAATGCCAACAGCTAGATTCTCCTGCTTCTCCCACCCATCTAAATGACCGTGCATCCCTGGAAATGAAGTCCTGACTAGTGTCGGTCAAAATATCAGAATCAGACTTTCAGTAGTTATCGCTGTTTCACTAGCCTTGAAATGGAAACTGCTGCCACTTTTATGCCTGGACTGAAAGCCTGCCTAGTTTCCCTGTAACTTAATTAAGTACCCTCTCCATCATCCACCAAACTGCTGCTTAACACATTCTGGCAACACGCCTCTCATATATTGCAGCAGATACTGCTGGCAATGCATGGAGCTTATCACGGGGTATTAATTACTTGAGCATAAATAACATTCCCTCTTATCTCAGCTTCATGATCCACTATCTCTGATGGAAATATATTCATAATAACAAGTGAGAGAAAACAATGAGGGGGTAAATTCAAGCCTAAAAAATGAGTGACAGGTCTTGAAATGAGTGAAAGTTAAAGCCAGGCAAATTAAAATGAGAAGTAATGGTACATTTCTAACAGTCACGTTGATTAGCCCCTGGAACCAACTACCAAGGAAAGAGCTGGATTTTTCATCTCTAGATATCTTCAGATCAGTCTAAGAAACCTACTTGAGTCAAAACGAATAGTCTTAATAAGCATAAGTATGGAAACTCGTACAAGAGAAAAAAGAATACAAGGCATACAGGTCAGCTTGGCCATACATGAGCACTAGTGACATTGCACAAGAACAGAACAGTTAAAAAGCCAGGCCTAGGAAAGCAACTGATACAATAAAATGACTTGGCTTGCAGGGCTCCCTCCCACTCCAATCCCCAAACCCTCAAACAAAATCAAGCAGAATGACAAAGCCTTTACTGTAAGCAGTTCTCCCTGCCTCCATTCACAGCTCATTAACTCTCCTGCATTAGAAAGGTGTTTCCCAACTATCCTGTCACAAGGAGAAAAATAAAGAACAAGAAATGTAGCTTTTGTTTGCTCAAAAACTCTCATTAATGATTGCAGGACAGAAACACACACCTGAAATTAAATTACCTTCATGACTCTGCACTGCTGAGGGTTATATGATGTGTTTGTGTTGTGCAATGCAGGGTTTAGCTGTATGGTGTTGGAAAATCATTTGAACATGTAGGTTTGCCTGCCGGAAAGACAATGTGTACATTCACATCTGTATGAAGGCACCTGGACTCACGATGAATAATAAGAGTCCTCAGGTGGTGCTTTAAAAGGCAGGATTCAGGTATGCAAGTTTGTGTGGGGGTGTGATTGTGCGTAACTGTACTCTCTGTGTACACGCACAACAGGGGTAGCTTCTGAGAGCTACTGTCGTGTGTGTGGCAGGAGAGCTAGCTATTTTACGTACACGTACACTTAGACAAGCGTACACTATTGTGGATGGATACTGTTGTGAATTTTGCTTATCAATGATACATTTATAAGGCAGATGTAATTATTCATTGTTTTGAATATGTATTTTTAGCTTGTTTACTGGGGCCATTATATAAATGTGAATGGTTATTTGTGCATGAATAGTATGTTTACAGGTTATAAATGTTTCTTGTGGAGTATTAGTTAATATTTTTGAAAGTACAGAGGCTGATGAGTGTATAGTATATATTAGATATTTATGTGGGTGGACATATCTATGTGAGCTATTTCAACTCGCATAAGAGATGCAGACTTGCATTTAAATGTTAATTACAGCAAAGAGGGGGTCTATTATGGTTTTATTCCCATGGATTATTGTCCTGCACATGCTTGCAGAATGGCAGGGAAACTGATATAATTTTCAGAGATGACAATTCTGGAAGAGGTTCTCTCCCTTACTTTCAGAAAAGTTCAACATGCTCACTAAATTAAATCTCTCCTTGGGATACATTTCAGGAAAAGAAGAACATAGGACAGTCCTGGGGCCTGCCTGAAATGCAGTGAAATGGTACGACTTAATTGCCTTACCAAAACCCACATAACTGATTGCCGTGCTACACAACTTGAAAATATGGTTCCCCACCTTTTATATATCAAATGCAAAGTGCATTCAGCTCTGGAGGATATCCTCCTCCAGATCTGCTCAGCTTATTAAAAAACACAGGAGGATGTTTCTCTTATTCTACAGAAGTCAGGGAAGTTCTTTTGCTACTGCTCACACTGGCGCTGTTTGAAGCATCGATTCAACAAGGTACTTCGGCATATTTGCAAATTTCAAACGCAGAAATAGTCTATGAAGCCAACAGGGTACACAGCTGCTTAAGGGCTTTGCTCAAGAGTGGAGAAATACACTTCTTGTCTTACTTCCCGTGCATTGTAGGAGATTTGCACCCTGCTCCACTACGCACCATTCAGCAATTATTCTGCTAGCAATACCTGATGTGCAACAACAAAAATTCCCAACACGTAGGATATATGATTTCTCAGACTTGACAGTATTAGGAAAGAGCGGTTTTGTGTGATGAAATCTTGAGGGCAATGAGCAGATGAAATAACTTCTTAGGTATTTGAAGATGGCTAGCTTCTCTCTGGAGGGTAACAACCATGAAGAAGAAAGGTGAAGAGGCAGTCTAGTGCCATTTTCCAAGCTCTCTATCTCTGGCGTCACGTAAGGGACCCAGCAAGCCCCCTCTCCTGTTGAACTGAGGTGGACAAGTCAGCTCGTTGGGTAGAGCTTATATAACATCTCTCTGAGGGGCTGACATTGCCTCTGATTGCACAGATCAGTTACAGTTTTCCTTTCTGTTACTATCCCCTACATTAGGAGTTCACTTCAGCTACAGAATAAAAAAATTCTGAAAAACAATTTTGACACATAATGATTTTGCAGAGGTAGGATGAGAAGTGAGGGTCTCAGAAAAAGAACAAACCCTTCTAAGAAACCTCTCCCATTTTTCTCCCTGTTTTCTTCGCTCTGTTCCTCTGAGGCTTAGTATGGAAAAAGAGGAAGCTGAGCAGAAAAACTGAAATAATACCTTTTCAAAAAATACTACTCTCTCCAAGTCTGCAAGATGCTTTCTAGAACTGACGACCATTTCAAACGACATTACTTCACTTCAAAACTTACTGTATAATATAATGGTAATTCCTATATCCTGGAGGCCAAGCTGACTGCTGGTTCTTAACATGGTATTAAGTACAACAGAGTCATGTCATGTTCATTTTTCCACCCCCCTCAGAAAGAAATACAAATTTCTTTTTTATCTCCATTATAACATTAGGTCTCTAATTAAATAGTATCTCTGACCACTGTAGATAGTATTCTCCTCTTCGTTTACGTGTCAATGAGACCATTGCTTTCTATTTCCAGTTTATCTTGTCTTTGTATGAATATCAAGATGCAAAACCATATCTGAGATCCCTAGTGTGCAGCTCAGTCCATCCCTACTACAATGTATATTTATTTCATAGATATACATACAGTCCTTCCTATATGGAAAATAACTCTTGCATATTATATATTCTTCATTCCATTTTGATAAAGAAGTAATTCTGCAAGTATCTTATTTTTTCCACCAAATTTGTGGGGGTAAGGGAAGAGATTGTCCCCAACAAAGCCATTTTTTTTCTGCGTTGTTCAAATTTGTGGAAATTTTTCATCTCACAGACTAGTTTTCTTCACCCCTCTTCTGGACATGACAATCCTCTTTGGGGAAGCATGGTTCTATGCTTAACTCTTTGTAAAGACCAAAATTGTTAACTCAATTTGGTGCTTCACAGGAACAGCAATCTTAATTGAGCTGCAGGACAAAGCATGCCTAAAACACTTGAAGTTAGCATTAGACCTCCAGAGACGTTATTGCTTGCCACTGACAGAAGTGGGGAACTGATCCTGATTTTGGACACCAACTAACGTGCTTGCACTAGATGGCTTCAGTTATGTCAGTACATGTTCCCATTAGCTGTAGGAACATCAGCATCTAAACCTTTATTTTAAATACCTCCTTTACAGAAGAGCAGAGAATCTTGCAAACTGTTACTTACCCAGTCTACCTACTCCAGGGACTCTGTCTGAAATTCCAGAACATTTCAGACTCCCAGATGGCTACTTACTTTGTTTTAAATCATCAACCGGAACTGAAACTGGGACATCCAGGCCAGAAAAAAAAACCTTCACTGGGGCAAAATCTAAACTTTCTCTGACCATGGACAGCCTATGAAATGTGCCACAGAGATTCCATTAAAAGAGTACACAAAGATAGCACTTCAGTTTGAGAAGACAGTCAAAAATATTGGATAAACACGCTAAAAGTTTGCAGGGAAAGTTGTCCTGTTAATATCAGACATTTTGTAGGGAATAAATCACAATGACTGTGATCCGGGAGGAAAACACTACAATCTATTAGTAAAATTCATGAAGACAAACCACTTCACTACGTACCAGAGAGGTTTTTTTCCTCTTCTTTTAATTTAGCAGTAACAATGTCTACAATACATTGACTCACAAATTAAGTGAAGGTATGAAACCACATTCTTCATACTGAGATGGGACATTCTGGACTTTTACCTTTTAAATACCCTCTCAAGGGGGAAGAGTTCTGAACATCCAATGAACATCTTTTGAAACAACCACCAGTGGGAATTTCAATTTTAACAGTGATCATATTTAGTGAGCCTTGTCCATAGAGATCAAAATGCTTTGCAAACGAGTGCAAAGCTCAGAACCTCACTGTACAGATAAAAGGGGAGGGAAACTGAGGCACAGTGCAGTGCAGTGACTTGCCAGGATCAAGCAGCAGGCAGCAGAGATCTGGACATGAATCTCAGCTCTCTGACTCCCAGTCAATTCCTGACTTGCCAGGCCACAGTCTCCCAGTAAGTGTATGTGGGTATCTACTGTCCAGCAGTTCATGTGTTATACAGGCATATCTTCTTTCACCTCTCCTGCTGTCCCATTGGCTCCATTCAATCCTGCTGGCTCCCTGCCTTCTTCCTCTTCCTCTTCCTCTTCTTCTTCCCCTTTTGCTGTCTCTGCTTCTCTGCCTCCGCTCAGGAGGGTGGCACTGGAGAGGTGGCTGAGGAGCTGGCCTTCCCGGCGAGACTCCGCCAGCTCTTTGGCACAGCACACAGGCGTGTTGGTCTCGTAAGTGCTATGGAAGCTGTTATAGTCGACTTCGTAAAAATCCTTCTCCAGGGTGAGGACAGGAGTGAAGCGATGTCCCCACAGCACCTCCGTGTCCATGTAGGAACTGCGAGCCTGGCAAGTCATCCCTGGGCAGAAACAGAGGGATGTTACATGCAAAGCTTCCTTACACGCTCACCCAACCACTTCTTTCATTTAAAAGCCCTTTCATGTTATCTCCATACCTGATTGCTCTGGGACACAGAAAAGGTCTTCGCTTAATAAGCCTCACAAAAGCCTCTATCACGAAAAAGCTGAGCACTCAAAGGAAAAGGGAGGGATTCATTGCCACATCTTCAGACTGTTTCCTGAACCTTGTGCTTATGGGTTTGAAGTCTGGTACCACTAAGCAGCTTCTCTCTGTCCTCACATTGCTCTGTTGAGGTGTTGCTTGCTTGGCTGATACTAACAGCACTTCTGGTGAATTGTGCTAGAACGACATCCAACCCTGCCAATGCCCCTCAAATCCTGACCCACGCAGCCCCTAAGTAGAACGAACCACTGCCCTGCACTCCCACTGTGTCTGACCCCATCCCTCTTCATCTACAGCAGTATCAGCAATTCCCTCCTGCACTTAGGTTAAGACACCAAGTCGTATAGCCCGAAAGGTGGAGAGGGCCACAGCTCCTAGGGATTTATATGGCAAGCTGGCTTTTAAATACCTCTGGAAGGTTCAATCCAACTGTGTTGGGTTGGCAGAACCAAAACCCACAACACCACACAGTCAAGCTGATAAGCACATTGAATTCCATGTATTGATGGATTTGGGATTGAATGAACAGTGGGCAGTATGAAACTGATGTTTGTCAAGCTGCTTCTCAGCCCCAAGGATCAGAGTTTATTTATTTACTTTGAAAAAGTTTAAAGAGAAGCTTTGCAGAGCAGGGATAAGCATTCAACATTGACATAACTGTGAACAAATTCTCCTGCCAATGTCAAGGCTGACTTCTCTTCCAAATATTTGTCTTCTGTCTGTCCTACTTATGTTATGATTTTGGAATTAATTCTGGTGAAATTTGGAAAACCTGACCTCATAAAGTCCTCCCACTGTTCTCTTTTGGAGGGTGAGAGATAGGCCTGACTGGAATACATTCAAAACATGCACTTGGTCCAGTTCCTGGCCAATACTTCCAAGTCTAACTCCTGCAGCCCAAAGTACACATACAGAAATCTAAAGCAATGCATAGGGGGGAAAATATCAGTGTCAGATGCTTCAGGGAAGAGCATATCACGTATTCTCACCACATGAGCTCAACTACGTGACTGAAATCTCGGAGTAATCAGAAAACTCCTTTCCTTAAAACAAACAAACAAAAAAGGCACCTTTGTGAAAAGATGAATATTTTGTTCTCATAATTGCTACAGTCCATTAAAAGACACCCACACAAGCAAGTTCCCTGGAAAGCTTTACTTGTCTCTTACTGCTTTCCTTAGCTTCAAGCTATCAGGCCAGGAATATATAGTTGCTTTTGGTTCTTGAAAGGGGAAAAAGAGGGACAGTGACACAGGCAACACTTTGATAAATTTCGAATTCTGTTTTGCAGACTGAAAAGCCAATTTTTCCCCCCAAGAAGATCTGCAGGACTATTTGCTTCTGAGCAGGAACAACAAGTACAGAGTTAGTCATAGTGTTGTTGCGTGCCTGCTTCCTGGACCGGAAGGAACCAGGAAATGCAGAGGCTGCTATGAAAATTACCCCCAGTATTTTTGCCTTAAAGAAAGGCTTTATTGAGGCACAAAGTCTCTTCAGGAAACTATCAGCTTTTGCTTTACAAGTGAAAAACAGCATGGAGACCACTCCTGACCATATGCTTCAGGTGCCACTACAATGTGCAGCATCCCCTGCCCTGGACTCCTCAGTCCTCGAGGTGAAGACTGGTTCATCTTCACTCCCTTACATCAGCTAGCAAAGAGCAGCTCAACACGAAGGCAGCTCGTGGAGTCTTGCTAATTTCTGAGTCCTGCTGGAGTTTTTCTCAGGAGAGCTGTGTCACTGACACTTAATCACACCATTGACCTCCCTGCGGAAGGGCTTTTATTACAGGCTGTTTTGAGGGTCAGTAATGCAGGGCTAATCCCATTTTCTGATGCTCCCTCATGCTGGGAGGCCAGAATGCTAGACAACCAGCCTCATGGGCGTGTATGGTAAGGAGACAGTTAAAATAAACTAGCCCTTTTTCCTTTAGGCAGAGCTGGTCTTGCACCAGAAATCACAAAGGCCTTCAAGTGCCTCCTCCAAGCTCTGAGAGCTTTCAAAGCCCAGCAAAGACAGCAGGAGAGGAGACCACTCAGGCTCGCAGGCTCAGGTCCTGTAATGAACTGGCTGATTCTTATCATGGCTTTCCAAGTGCTGCATAAAGGTACCATCTAGCTGTCCCCAGGGCCAAGATGGGGTGTCCCTGCTAAATGTGGGGGCCTGAAGCATCCTAAGGGAACTCCTGCCTTATAATCAGGGCCTGAAATAGCTGTTTCCCTGGGGGGAGTACCTGACAGTCAACCTGAACTCCAGAGACACAATCACAGTTATCTCCTGCTGTAAGTATTCAATTAAGAAAGGAACAATAGAAAGCTTTCAGCAACCAAATACTGCACACTGCCAGCTTCCTGCAGTAGCTGCTTTCTGTAACCCCAGGGGTACAGAGAGCCAGCATAATAAGACAACTTGTAATTGCTCCATAATCCCATTCAAATATTCCTTTTTAGCACATGTGCAGTGGTGTTTTAATTGCATGGGGACATACTGCTTGGCAACTCCTACATTACCCAGTAAACAACAGCATTGTCTCTGCTTCAAATTCCATTAAGTGCCTGCTTTGCAGGCTGCCCTGTGCTCTCCAGCCTGGTTAATTAATGCATCTGTAACGTCCCTAGCTAATTATTGCCTCTGTAACTGCAAAAAGATGACAGAAGAGGTGTGGAAACAATAAACCTTACTTAGGAGCACATGGATACAGCCACTTTCCACTTGTGCACAATGTGCACTGTGCCCTCTGTGCTCTGATATCTAAGTTTCAGCTTGCAGTGGGGCAGAATAATTCGCTAGGCTAACATCTTTCATACATGGCTGTGGGATCTCGGCAAAAATCAGCAGTTTCATTTCATAAGCCTTGCTTATCCAAGTCCATGGGACACCTTGGGTATAGTGAATCATTATGCCGTGTGCTCTTATCCATCCAGTACTACACCAACTTTGCCACTGCTGTTCTACTGCAGTGCAGTAGCACTGTCGTGTGCAACCCTGAACCACTGGACCTTTCAGAGAGCACAAGAAATTGAGGGAGATTTCAAACTCTCAGAGTTTCTTGCAAAAATAATCATAGTATTTATGGCCCTGATAAAGGCTGTTAATCCTTTTCTTAAAGTAGATATAACTACACATCTTGGGTTTAAATGGTACAGATATTTGGTATTGTTATAGAGAAGTGGTATTTGGTGACTTGGGCATTTCATTTAAATAAGCTTCATGCCAAAAGAATATCCTAACTCCCCTTTTGTCAGTCTAAGTAGATGTGCTTCAAAACTTCTTTAAAAATAAAGTCATAGAGATTTTTATTTTTCAAGTGTATTGTATTTCCCAGATAGTAAGACCATTAGAAGTTTAATTTTCTCCTAAACAATCTGGTTTAAAAATGAAAAAGTATGTTTAATATAAATTTGTACAATCTGTAAATTGTGGAAAATGTGAAATGATATGTAAAATCTTCAGCTTTCAAGTTTTAGTTACAGCTTTCTCATCTCTTAATTCAGCAGCTTAGCTTTCAGTTACAAACAAAACTCAATTTTAATTGAAACCAGAAAAAAGTTTGTACAAAGTTATAAGCAGATGCACCAAGTTTTCAATAACGCTGGAACCAGTTCCAGGCTTTTTAGAAAGCTGGAGACCAGAGGACTGCCTCCTGGTTTCAAGTTCTGCAATAGACATTTTCATAGAGTTTTAACGATAATTTCATTATAGCAGAATCCTAAGAAGCGGATTTTTTGTCTGTTGGCTGGAGTCACTGCATCACAGATCAATAACAGAGTTTGTGCATGTTCCTGTTTAAGGCAGCCATAGATGCCTTCCTAAACGGCTCGTTTCTGGTTTCCAGTAGATGAAAAGATACAAAATATATTGCTATGTGTATTAAACCAGGTGTTTCATTACATTCGAGAACAGAGAGAGTCACCGAGGAAAGACGGGTGTGTAAAATAGGTGTCAGGGAACTCTACCAATAAGGCACTCTTCTGTCATCAAAATCAGTTGGGATCAAGCTGCTTACATTTTATCAAAGACAAAGGAATGTTAATACGTGCTGACAAAAAGCAGTTATTTGATGGCTCACTCCATAAGGAGCCTGTTTTTTCTGCAGCGTACTCAATGGGAGTTGCAGATTTCAGAACATTTCACTGCTTGCAATGCTGCTGATTATGCAACTGGAGCAGATGCTTCTGGCTCTGCCACACTGCTAGGAAAAGTGGAGATCGCTCCTGATTTCCAGGTCTTGTGTACCCTTAGGTTATCAGTTAAAATCAAACTTAATTATCACAGGCCAAATCTAACTGCATTTGCAGCTGTTTGGTTATCCAGAGATGGACCAGCAGTCTCTCTGCAACTGTTGGAGGATGCATATTTTCATCAAACATACCGTCATAGCCAGTACCTTTACCGGCAGTTTAATGGGAGAGAGCAAGGGGACCACAAAGCATGATCTACCAAGCCAAGAAATTGCCACAGGCTTCAATTCGATCACATCAACAGTATAGTTCAATCTTTCAGTACTGCTCCACGGTCTGGACTTTCTCAGTGGGTAGCGATATCCCAACCCCTGGGGCTGTCAAGACAACATTTTTCATCAGCCTAAAATTAACTCTCCTCATTTAAATGCCACAGAGCTCAGTGATTAGCTGCTGGCAAAATGTCATGTGGATGCTGACTGTATGTTAGCCATATTTGCTAGGCTCTCTCTGCAGTTCAGACACAGATATTGCTGGAATATCACTTCTCTGTCCTTGTTTCCGTACACTATTGTATGCAGGGTGACTTCTTCCCTTGTACTGGATGCACATAAAGCTGCGTAATACGTACTCTGCTCCTTCAGCCAAGCTCCACCTACACTACAAGAGTACAGAGAAAGAACTGATGGACTCAGAGGTATAGTGACAGACTGATGTAAGTTACGATGGCAAGGAGTAGTTATGAAAATTTTAAGTTCTATCATACTAATTAAGCAATACATGTCTTTAGATTAGAATCAGCATTTGGACAGTTATAAAATTTATTAGTCCCTTTGCGTTAATTAGACCAAGGAACACTGTAACCTCCAAAAAGTCAATGTTCCTCCAACTTGAAAGGGAATATTAGAAGGTAAGAGCATGGTCCTCCAATTATTTGTGCTTGTCTCCTTTAGAGGAGTACATGTCTGGGCTTGATTCACTTTGATTTTTATGCTAGAGGAGAGTAATAGGATTTTAATTTATCTGAATGCTCTCCAGGCATGTGAAAGCTCATAGGCACTGGCAATGGGGAAAAAAAGTAAAAGGACCTTATGATTTCAAGATCTTGGATTCAATTGCCATGTCTCTGGCAGGCAGAACCTGAGCACCAAGCTCACACCATGTAACTTTAGGCCCCTCACAAAGGTATTTACAGGAACTGCAGAGGCATCTAAGATGACTAGCCTGCCAACGTCCACCTCTGGTGGACAACTCAGCTCATGAAAAGAATGATTTGAGACATCTCTCTCTTCCCTATAATTATATAAGCAGTTTCTGTAACAGTTCTGCAAGGTCCTTCTTGCAGAAAAGAAAACTTATTTATATGCAAAATGCAAAACAAACCAAGACGACAACCCAAACCAGATGATGAATGCATGAAAACTCCATTTAGTAATTTCACTCTTCCTTCGTTCTCCCATGAAAATCATGATTAATTTCAGGATATCTTATGTTGTGGCTGCTTCTTTTTGTCCTATATTTACAACCAGGGAATTTTACTATGTCCCCTGTAAAGACGGATAAATGGAAGGGCAAAAAAGCTGCTGTTTGCCTACACTCTCACAAGGACAGGATGAGGTAAATTACTTCTAATCATTAAACCACTTTTTATCACACAGACTCTTAGCCAGAAATACACATGCCTATCCTTTCCTAAGAGTTTACTAAAACTTCATTTAGTGACTGGACTAATCAGGCATCTGGACTGTCTCTTGTGGCTTAATTCATGGCGGTGGGAAAAAGAGGTAATGAAAACCAGTGAGAACCAAGAGTGAGGTAACAAGCCTGGCTATCTCTATGCGCAGACAATAGCAGTGCTGGACACTGTAGATACAGAATGAGGTTTGCAGGACAGCTACTGATAAAGGTTTTGGTTAATTGTCAGTAAATAGCAGCGGAATGGTAAAGTCAGAAGAGAAGAGAGCCTCTTCAAATTATCTGCCAGAAAGTCTTGTAGGATATGCAGGCTGCGTCATCACATGGAGTGATGGCTTACAGAAAAGAAAAAAAATTGGACTCTCCAGTGTTCTCTAATTGAAATCAGCCAAATTCTTCATCGTAACCCCGCTGACTCTGCATGCACATGGAAGGGGGGTCTGAATCTCCACTGCTCTTCTGTGTTCTAGCAGCCTTGCTTTATAACTATGTTCAATTCAGGATCAGAAGGGTAAGGGCAAGAGGTTTGGCCAATAACAGCCTAGGCCTATTCTGTGAACAGGATGGCTCTAATTTTTTGTTGCCACTGTGGGAAGTAGAAAGGCAGTGAAGGTAAAATTTGAAAACAGATTTTCCACCTTCACTTTCTTCCCTTTTATTGCAGGTCAAATTTGGGCCAGCTGATCTTGACAAGTGTCCCTTTCAGATAAGGCAAAAGAGAATTAATTCCCTAAAGTAATCTCTGTGACCAATTCATTAAGTAGGCACTGTGAGTGATGCTGCTGCTTTCAAGATGCCCATGAAGCAGCACTGGAAGTCAGAATGCTTGCCATCTATATTGATTTTGTCTTTACAGAGGTCATTTCACTCAGCAATGATCACAACAGATCTGCCCAGAAACATAGTCTCCCTTTGGCATTTTTTAACCCTCGTGGAGTCACGGTGCCTCAACCATACTAAAATATTGATTGGGAAGAGCTCTGCCAGTGGGCTTTCTGCCGCAGCTGGCTTCATGGGTTTGTTAGTAGAATAGCTGGGGGTCCCTGGAGAGCTCTCACTAGAATAACACAATGTTTATTTTCTTTTTCGGCAAAATAAAAACATTGTGTTTTAGGCTGGCTGCCTAAAACTTTGTTGCTTTTCTTCAGTGTGTTGTTATTTATCCTTTTAAAACTCCAAGTCAACTTGAAAACAAAATCATGGTTTTAAAACGCAATGTTTCATTTTGTAAATAAAACAGCTTGAAGTGTTTAGGAAATTCAAGTCAACTTGAAAACAAAAACATTGTTTTAAACCACAATGTTTCATTTTGTAAAAAAACCAATTACTTGAAGTGTTTCAACTCTTCAGAATTTGTTCTGTACTTTTCATTTCAAACTGTTTACCATCTTTGCCTTCCGCTGGTTCAGAATGAAACTTAAATGTCAGTGAGAAGAGTTACTTGTTTGAGAGGAGACAATACATTACCCCTGTAATGTGTATGTGGTTGGTTAAAGCTATTGGAAATAGTTATAAAACTGCTGTCCCAAATGTTTCAGTGAAAAATATTCACGCTTTTAGTCAAGACATTACGCTTAAATTTCTTTAGTCATTTGTACGTTGACAATTGCCAGTTTGACCTGCTTTCAAAATACCTTATGAAAAAACATAGCTGTCTTTTCCCCAGCAGTGCAGGCTGCATTCATGGTATGATTTGCTGTTGTCTGCAAAGACGGAATAAGTTTCCATTAATTTTTACTCCTGACAGCAACTGCAGAGCTGAGCCACCTCTGAGACAGCACGCGAGACTCACTTGCCTCTTGTGCACCATGAACAGGGCTATATATGTTGACCAGTTGTACCTCTGAACACTGTGATGGTGGTTCCTAATTTTTCATAGGGGTTACTAAGGGAACAAATGGCCTGTTGCATTTTTATACTGCCCTGAACCTGACCAGGTTGTAACAGTGTCATGATTTAATAGAAGTCACGCTGCAAGAACATTATACCATTCCCAAAAGCAGACGGGGCTTGAACAATACGATAGGAAGGAAAGAATCTAAAGAATTTGCTTGGAGCAAATTTTAAGGTATGGAAGTAGGGATTAATATCCCCCAAACTGCTTTCTCAATATTACAAAGTGTGAGGACAAAGCAGGAAAGCACAAACACTGTGCTTCTGCAAGCCACTCTCATTGTGGCAAAATATCACACCTCCCCCAGTTACCGTACGTCATGCAGAAAACCATGTCAGCCTCTGAATCAGGTAACGGCATCATCTGAGGTCCGCTCTGCTCTAAGTTCAATGCAAACTGGCTCTTCTAGCTCCAATTTTGGAATTTCACAGCCCGTCTTCTGAGACCAGAATAATTCATTTCCACAGATGTATGCTCCTTCATATCATTACACACTGGCCTGTACAATCCCTCTGGGAGAGGAGCCCATTTGTAAAGCAATATTATTCCCATGCCATGCTTTTAATTTTGAGGTTGTTACTGATAATGACTTCCTCTCATACATAACTAGCAGAGGCTGAGCTTTCATAAGAGGAAGGCAGTGCAGTAGCTGTTCAAACAGAATTTGATAGTGTCACTGTGTGATGAGAAAAGAGGCTTTGGACAAACAAGGCCATGCTCAGATTAGGAGGTTCTAGTATCTAGTAAATGTTTAGGCTACAAAATAAGCTTCCATTACAAATCTTTGCCTTTGATAGTCTTTTCCACCCACCCCTTCTTTTGCCACATCTCTACAAGACTCTGCTGAGAAAGAATATTTGCCTAGTAATGCCAAACAAATTCCACTTCTACAATACAGGACTCCAACCTAGGTACATAAGGAAAAGTCAGCTATTGCTATTCACCTAATGACTAAAGGGAGGTACTGGGAAACTGGAAACTAAATTAGCTCTCTAGAGAGCTGTCTTTAAGAGCGAAGGTCTGGGATGCAGGAATTTGAGAGACTATTTCTCCTTACATCTGGTTGTTAGGTGACTAACAAGGACAAATCTCAAGAAGGGGACAATATTAATAGTAAGCAAGGGCCAGAATCTGTGAGACAGGGTGCTGATACCACTGAGTACTCATATCAAGCTGAAAACCCTTGCTAGTGTTTCAGAGAGAACCCATGCCTCGTCAAGATGGAAAAAAAATCCAACCACCACCAACAGAAAAAACTTGGGTTCACAGTGCCATCTCATAACTAAAATCCTTAAATACCAAAGGGCAAAACTACTTATAAAAGCCTTTTTGTATCTCTGACTCTTTCTATATTTCCACAGCTCTAGATAGCAATTCTCTCCTCAGTGCTGCCTGTAGCCCCATTCCCCTTAAAGGCCCTGATTCGACCAAGGCATGCTGCCAACCCCAGGCTCAGAAAGCCTGCCTGAAGGGAGCGTCAGCATCTCAGGGTGCTTAAACGCGCTTGCTGTGCTAGAAGCCCAGCAGACAGAGCCTGCCAGCTTTGAGCCTAGAATAAATGAATTAGCTGCAAGTGGTAAAATGACCCCATGGTGCCATGTCTTTTAGGTGAGACTCCAGAGTAAAAGCATCCTCCTCCCCAGCCAGACCGCTGGGAGCCACACTGCATCCCACCTGTGGAAAGGAGCCTGGAGGCCTTTGTGGCCATCCATGCGCTCAGCTTGAGAGGCACACTGCCACCTCCCTTTTCTACCCTTTGGAAAGCTGAGGCACACAACTTTTCCAACGGACACAGATTTCTTTCATCACCTGCCACAAATACACCCATAGGAGGAAACTAGGAATCAGCTGAGTATATCTCCCAATCTACCCATTACACAGCATTGTTTTAAGCTGTTAAACAGCTGCTGGGTTGCAAGAGTCACAAAAGCAGTTTCTGTATTTTTCCTCTTTGAGCTCCTTTTGAAAATATATGTCCTGCATCACGTGCAAGTCATTCGGTTTCAGCACATGCTGTTTTACGGGATATAGGAATACTTGGGCACTTCCTTCATAGCCTCCATTAAAAAGCAACACTACAGCAATACCTAAAATAGCACAGTTACAGCCAATTTTTAATACAGAGGAGAAATGGAAAAAGATTTGCACATTGAATTTTGATCACAGGGAAAAGGACCACAAGAGACCTTGTGAATTCCTTTAGTCCATTCCTTTTTTCCCCATGGATCAGTTCTAAGTGATTATGGACAGCTCCTCGACTAACCCCTTTGTCTGAATCCCGGACTTATAAAAAGAGTGTGAAACACTCACAACATGAGCTAAAGGACCCATCTTTTAACTGCTAGTTATCTCAGACCACAATATCCCACCTGAATCAGTCACTAGAGAAGGACAAATCCCAGCATGTTCTCAGCCCAGGTGACATTGACAGTAAAATCTTAACACCAAACCGCACTCCATTTTTCCCCTTCCCCCTTCAAAATCGTGACTGATTTCTGCAAGTCCTTACCTGTTGCTTCCACCATTCCTTCCAAGATGACCACAATCTCAAACTCCTCCTTCTCCAGTTGGGTGCGGGACATCTCCCAGAAGGGGCTTTTCTCATTGATTTCATGTGAGATGATAAGAGGTGACACCAGGAACAATCTGTCGTCTCCAGTGTCAAATCCCACGTTGATGTCCGTTTGGTTCAAAGGGATAAACTCTCCTTCTTTAGTCTGTTTGGACTTAATCAGTTTGGCTCTAATGGAAGCCTCGACAATGTGGGAATTGCGGAGGTCTCCAACCCGGAACATGAGACAGAGCTTCTCATCCCTCATGGAAATCACTGCATTGTTAGAAAACATGAGGGTTTCGGCCCTCTTCTTTGGTTGGCTGATCTTGACAAACATGCATCCCACCATGAACGCATTGACAATGGAGCCCAGAATAGCCTGGATCAAGAGCAGTATGATGCCCTCTGGGCACTTCTCCGTTATGACCCTATAGCCATACCCAATTGTTGTCTCAGTCTCGATAGAAAACAGAAATGCAGAAACAAATCCACTGAGATTTTCAACACAGGGGATCCAGTTCTCATCTTCAAGATGGTCCAGGTCTCCCCGGATATAGGCAATGAGCCACCATATGAACCCAAAAAACAACCAAGTGATGGTATAGACCATAGTGAAGACAAGAAGATTGAAACGCCACTTGAGGTCCACCAGCGTAGTGAAGAGGTCACTAAGGTATCGATAGGTTTCTTGGACATTTCCATGGTGCACATTGCACTTGCCACTTTTCTCCATGTAACGCTGACGTGGCTTCTTACCTTCTGCTGATATGAGGCGGGTTCGGTCAGTGGCAATGGGGACATCATCCCGAGCTTGTTTGGGAATCTTCTTAGGCTCTCTGGATGTAACTCCGATGTCCATGTCCTGGTTCATGAAGATCCTAGAATCTCCGGCCATGACTGGGCTGCAGGAGAACGAAGAAATAAAGTGTAAGGTAGCAGGAAAAGAGCTGAGACAAAAGCCACTTCATTTTACTGTCTGAACCATTACAACAGACCAGGACAACAAACATTGCAAATATTAATGCTACACTGACAAACTTTGCCCCATGCTGGTACAGGGCTGCATGCAGGCTGATTCTACACCAGGAAAAAAGCTTTTCACTAGGGCCATGTCTTTCCTCCTAGTATTGTTTTGGGAAACACTTTGAAAGACTTCAGTACTTCTCTCACAACAGCCACTTGCTAAATATAATGCTGCATTGAACTGGATGTTCAATACTGATTCATAATACACAGTCTCTTCAAACATGAACCAGCTGCCAGTCACTTTGCTTAATGCACTACTGAAACCTCAGAAAATATGGGGATGGGCACGGTCTGGCAGTCATGAAATAGGCAAACCTTGTTACAGTGTTTTGGGTTTGGTTTTTTTTGGTCCTCAGATTTTTTTACACCCAAAGTTTGCTTGAGATCACAACTAGAAGCAAAGTAAAGATACATCAACAGGTATTTTCAAGAAGGACTGGAGTTTTTTGATGCCCCAGGTTTTAGGTGCATAGCAAGAGAGACCTTAGAAATTGATAGAAAACACTGAGCACCACTGTCTACCTAAATCTCACATAAGTCTAAATTATGCATGAAGGTTTCCCTTACAGTCAGCAGAGAAAGGCACCTCCAGGGATAATTCAGATTTCAGGAGTGCTGAATCACCTTCTGGAAGGACCCACCCCCTCTACAAATTATTCTGGGAGCCTGGGCTCCAAATGTGAAATAGGTATTTAATTTAGCATCTTGAATTAAATGTCTGAAGGTGTGATGAATCCAGGCCTACTGTTAATCAGATATGTCAGAACCCACCCCTTTACTTCATCTGACATTAGATAAAAACACCAGACGCTTTTAGAAACGTAACACACAGCTATTAAAAAGCCCACTGTCAACATGCAAAATTATGCTTAACAGGATACAAATAAATAATACAGAATGATGGCTGCAATGACTTTTGCAGGTTATAATGTAACATCCTGTTTACCAAGATTATTAGATACTCCTTTAAAAAAACCCACACATGCTCTATTGAAAAATGAGAGTCTTGACTCTGAATGCAGGGCACAGACAAAATCTCTGTGAAAGATTACCTAAGAAGCCTTAGGGATATCACAGATAGAGTAGCAATATTCTCTATGGCGTTCATTCTCTGCATTGTCCTCTGCAAATCCTATTAAAACTTAACTAAATCTATTACTGCTCCCTCTATCTTTAATCTTCTTATGCGACTGTGAATGAGAAAAGGTGTAGAGATACAATTAAGAGTATCTTGGGAAAGACAATTTTAAGATTGAGCAAAGTAGTTTCATCTTTTCGGTATTAAAAAGCACAAAGGGTGGGCGGGAAGGAAGCAGAGGCAGGATGAATAAATGAAGCAACAAATTTCCACTTCCATTCTGCTGTAGCCAAGTCTGGTTAACAGCAAAGAATTACTCTTAGCCCTTGTATAAGTCACCATCAATCATTACTCCAATGAAGCAGCCAGAGCCTGTTGCTGGAACCATACCCGCTGGCTCTGTTCACTAGGGAGCCCAGCCATCTGTCCCCAGCACAGTCCCAAAGCTTCTTCGTGCTGGCAGATTTGCCTGGTTTGAAGGGTTTGGGCCAGGGCTGAGCCAGTGCAGCCACAGGAAGGGGTAAATAATAGGGATTAATGACGCTGGGATGGTAAGTTAGGAGGAATCAGGTTTGCTACCCGCACTGCATATGATCCTGGACGTGGGACAGATAACCCCAGCACTGTGCTGCTCCCTTCCTCAAACAGCAACATCAAGGATTTTGGCAGAATATTAATCCCTACCTCTATTTCTCTCACTTCTGAAGGTAGGACTCCTGAGAGCTGGCCCATGGTATATTTAGATATCTCTTCAGCCATTTTCTACTACTTGTTGCAAATTCGAATTCTCTGGACCATTGGCCTGGCTCTCTGCTGCCTTATGGTGTGTGTCTATTTACATGCGTGCAAAGTGTCTGCTAGATGCTGTCAAATTACAAGGGTACATATTGACTCTCACTTCACAACATGTGAAAGCGCATGCCAAATGCAAGTCAGAACAATCACACACTTCTTTTTTTTTCTTCTTTAATAGGGAAAGAAGCGTCCCATCCACTGACTTAGAGAGAATTAGGTACAGAGAAAAACCTCTTCACTTTCTTCTTATGAATATTACTTTTGATCTTTGTTTGCATTGTTTGATTAATCTAAAATTACTCCGTTTGGACTAAAAAGCTTTTGATCAATCCATGTGTAGAAATGTAAAAACAGGCAAGTGTTGCATGTTTTCAATTTAAAAAGAATTGGTTTAAAGATAATTTTTTATAAAAGTTATATTTGAAACTGAGTTTCACTTACACTGAGACTATGTGAGACAGAACGATCAATTTCAAGACATTAATCTATAGTGTAAGGTTTCATATTTTAGATTCATACCAAAGAGACCAAAAGGATCTTGAAACATATTAAAAAGAACAGAATAGAATAAAAACAATCAAAACCCCTAAATCCCTAGAAATACCACTCCGGTGAAGCAGGCTAGAGGGACTGCCCATTAATGAAAGTACAGGGAAACCTGCTTGAACTAAAACACTCAAGGGACTGGCAACATCACTTTTCTAATGCTCTTGATCTTTAACAATAGGTCAAGTGAAATCTGTCTGGAAACCTTCAGGAACACCTTACAAGTGGTCCATTAAAGCAGAAAAATTCCTGCTGTATATGAACTTTACTGACAGCTTCAGCGGCATTACGATTTCTCCTAATATTTAATCTTAAACTCTCCCATTGTAGTATAAGCATAACCTCAGTACGTGGTTATTGAAAATAATTAAGCAGATGAATCTTTGCATTAGATTCTTTAAAGGGAATAATACTGGTTAGCAGTTTGAGCACAGGTTTGGATGTAAGACTAGCCAGCTTCCTGTTCCAAATGATTTCAGCATTTTTTCTTTAATTCTCAGCAAATCACTGCTTTTCCCTCTGCCTTAATTCCCCAGCTGTAAAAATTGTGATACAGATATGAATGGCCTGCGAGAATCTTCTAGGAAATTTGCTATCATTCCCTTATTATTTTAACTGCTTGGGGAAACTTTAGCACAAATGACAAGATACTATAAAAGGAGCACTGTACCTATGTAAGGATTTGGTTAACTCCTTCATCGTATAATATATTGCCACAGCTATCAAGCAAATGCATCTTTTCCAGATAATGGTAATTACATGCAAGCATCTCACAGAGATTTAGACTTCAGTTTGTAAATCACTGCTCCCTCCAACAAAGAGATCTGTGAGATGCAATTGCCTCTTATAGTCACAAGCACTGTCCTGTTTCATTGTCATTTACCATCTTTGGTTAAACGAGGCCAGGATAATAAAAATGTCACTTTTGTACAAAGCTGCTTTCCTTTTGGACAAGCTACTGCAAAAGGAGATGTGAGTCAGTGTATTATCAGCCGTGCAAAGAGGCTTTTTATCAGACTTGCTGCTGCTCAGCTTTTGCCCAGACAACAGACTCGGGGCAGGCGGTGACATTTAGGGCTCTTAGATTTGCTGAAGAAGAGTTAAGCTGGGGTTAGCTAAGTATCTTCAGGAGGCATTGTTTTGCAGAGCTGTCTACAAGCCCCTCCTGACAGCTCCAAGTCTTCAAGATAGAAATTTGCTGAAGACATCACGGAAGAACAGGACAAGTCTGCAAGAAACTTTTTTCCTGACCATAGTGACTTTTTCAATTTAAATAATTGCTGATCTCGCTTAAGTAAATGCAAGTTTCAGTGGGGTTAGGATTTGCTTCTGGAGAGGTCTAAACTGGCAGGCAGGAGGAGTTTGAAGACATGAATTTGTCATCAAGTTTGTTTGTGTAAAAAAAGACTTTTGTTTGTTTTCAACCTGATGACCATGTTTTCTTGCATTAGGAGAATAAATGAGCAACTGTTCTTTAGTAAACCCCCCACACCTTCCCAAATCAGGATTCTACTTAATCCTGTCATCTCTTTTCCCAGACAAAGAGTCCTATACCACTCAACGAGCAATCAATACAGCAGTAAATACTAAACGGATCATTACTGAAAAACTCGACCTAGTTCTTTTGCTGCCTGTTGGCCCACACCACATAAAAGCCTAGGTTACTGTCCACAGATTCCTTTGGGGAATTCTCCTTTGGGTTACCCTGCTGCAAGGGAATGAACTTTTTAATTGGCAGACACTAGCAACATGGGAAGGCTGGTAGAGGAATAGAGCAAATTAAAGCATTAGCACCCAAATAGAATAAAAGCATTGATCACTGAACACTGAGTACTAGTGCAAAAATGGAGGAAGAAGAAATATCAGGGAAAGATGGCCTTTAACAATCTGAAGATAAATGGCTATGAGATAGGCGCTGACTGACAGGTGGGGCTTTGATTTCCCTGAGAAAGGCATCTTTCCCACTATCCTTTTATTTACTGCCTGTCTATGATTGAGACTGAACAGTCAACAACGCCAACACGAGATTACCTTTCAAGGTATACATGCGCATGTGAGAAAAAGAAAGGCAGGTAGATCTTGTGCAAATCCTGTCATCTTTCAGTTTTCTGACTTACAAATAGAGACTCTGGTGGCTGCCTGTTTGGAAAGTGCTTGGAGATCCACAGGTGGAGGGAATGATGCAGAAGACTTATGCTATTCAAAAACAGGGCAAAAAGGATTTAAGGATTTAAGGAAACTGCACAGGAAGGGATACCTGTGGCACTTCACTAATAAACATGTGGTTCAAAAGCTCCCTCATCCAAATAATTGCTTTTCAAAGTGTAATCTCACTCAGCACTGAAGTAGGAAGATGCCTCTCATTTCCTTTTGAGTTTTCATTAAGTCGCAGCACTGCTATTCTAACATGCTGACAGGCATGATTTTACAACAGAGTTCCTCTGGGGCTAGAGGAGACACCCACCCACCAGCACACAAAAATGGGTGACTGATGATTAACTAGGCAACTACTGAAGAAGTGGGATGACTTTGTCCTTGTTACAGAGCTGGGCTGATGATGCGCCTGTCTGCTTAGAGTTCATTAGGCTCAGAAATATCGAAACAGAAGGTGTTCAGTCTTTCAAAAGAAAATACCTTGTAAGAAAATCCGTCTGGGTAGGAAGCTAATATGACACAAAGAAAGAGAGAGCTTATGGACATTTGCACTTTACTTTCATCTGCTAATTAACTCCCAAACTATCCTTCTCCTCAGCAATGCTGGATAATCACAGTTCTAATGTCCCTGAGCCCTTTCATTGGCAGTTGTGAGGTAACAATGTGGCCCCTCCATTCCCAGAGTATCCAAATATTTCAGTCTTCAACACAGGTATCATGTGATTTAAAATTTTATTTATTTACTTATTAAGATCTGTGGAAAAGGAAGTGCTCTATTTCCCCTATTTCAAGATGGGGAAGTGAGTCACAAAGACACTTGCTTCTTTCACACTCACATTGGGAGTCTGTGGCAAGGCAGGGAATTAAACCTAGAGTTTCCAAAATTCTAAACGAGTGCCTGTAACCACTGCACCACTCTTCTTCCCTTCCACCAATCCAGCAGCAGTGAATACAGTCCCTATCTGCTTCAGGTGGGTCTAAACATTACTCTGAAAAGCCTTCCTAACCTCACCTATCAGCATGAATAACCTAGCAAGATTATTCCTAATGCCAAGAAATAATGTTTCTGTTCTCTCAAGTAGCTACAGGTTTCAAATAGATGTTTGCCCCCCAAGTATGGATTAAAGGATAAAAAATCCCATACATAACACAAGGTTGCAGTTGCATTAAATACACTGACTTCAGACCAATGCAGGAAAGAGTGGAGAAACTAAACTGTAATGAGAATAGAGACTGGGGTGGTTGGTTTTTGGTTTTGTTTTTGTTTTTTTCAGGAAAAAAAGACGAAGACTAGAAAATGCCTTATGAGACATCATAATGACCCCAATGTACAGGCTATAACAATTTGTTATAGAACAAGGACTGGAGAACATGGAGTTTCCACAACCTAAGGGGCTTCTACTACTTGATATGCTACAGTCAACTGCATAGGGTGGATGGGAGGATGTAATCCATCTAACTTTCAGTCAATTACCCTATACTTCATCGAATTAAAGAAGTTGAGCATGAAAAGTCCATGTGCAAAGGATGCAATCACAATATTATGCTCTTAGGTGTTTTTCTGACTTTTGAACAGTCAAATGATATTTTCTTTACCAACCAATAAAGCCTGAAAATAAACCAATTTGATCCTTCCATCTCTGAGGAAGTGACTCTGCCCAAGGCACTCTGCAGCCTCTCTGTCTCTGTCTTTTTACCCCAGACTATTTTTAGGGGGACCTTATGGCGTCACTGAAAATTTGACCGTTATCTTTCAACTAACGCGACTGAACAAAGAAAAAGAGACGCTTTTGTCCTGATAAGACACTCCTGTTTCTCCTGCTACTGGCTGTTTACACACAGCACACACTGAATATTGGGGGAAGCAGAATCTCAATTCTAAGAGAAAATCCTGCCCCAAGAGCAGTAACATTCCTGTTCTCCATTGTTTAGATAGTTCACCATTACAGCAACTGAGAATCACTATGTGATCCGCAGCTCGCTTAAACAAATAAAATAAAACTGAAGAATGTTAATACCACTTCACACTTCTCCAGTAACTTGCATCCAAACAGTTCAAAGATGAACTGACCAAATGCAGGCTCTTTCTGCCCCAAGATGTTCAACAGTCCTATTGAACCCACTGTGCAGACAAGAGAAGATGAGTCACAGAGACACAAACCGACCTACCTAATACCAAACTGCTGGTTAAGTGCCAATGCTCACCCCAAATGTCCGAGTGGCTCTCCTGACCTCAAACTGAATAGAAAGTGGGTGACTCTTGTATAAAAGAGTCCGGAGATTTGTCTCTGAACATGACTCCAAAACTCTGTTTGCCTTTTTCAGAGTCTGTAAATAATTGGGCTGGAACCTTCCAGAGATGGAGAATTTTCTCTCATGGGAACCAGAAATGATCCTGATCCTTTATCTCCAATGGAGTAGGAACAGTAGGGGAAAGAACTGAACCCCAGAAGTGAAATAACTCCCCCAACACAAACACTGCCAGACACACTTCCCACATACTGTAGAAGATACTGGTTGCTTGGATCGGTCAGAGCACTAGTGAGAGAAGCCAGTTTTGTTTCCCTCTGAGCTACTCTACTATAAATCCAAGGTAGTTGTCTACTTAAAAGTAAAAGGGTCCAGGAGGAAGGACCTGCTTGATTACAGAATCCCCGAAAGTCAGAGGGCAAGCTTTTTGGGACAGGGACAGTTTCTGCCAATTCTCGATTGGCTCCTGAAACACTCAGGTCAAAACCAAATGTGAGACACGCTGTATAAAAGTTAGCATGTGCCTCCCAACCAGCATGTGCTAATACAAAAAGGAGGACTCCGGGCACCTTTTTGACCGATGAAGCAGGACATTGGTAAAAAAATTACTCATGCTTTTACCTACCAGAGCCATAAACACCCTTAGGGATTCCCAATGCTTTAGATTGCCTGTCCCCTCCAAGGGCTGAACATGCCACTTCATTGTCTGGAGACTACACTGCAAGGGCTCTTTAAAGCCTAAACTGACTAGTAAGTACCCTAATTATAAAAGAATTTAATCTTTGACTCTAGGTGAGGATTATGGAGTCACTCCGCGCATTTCAGGGCTGCTTACTGATCAGTCTCCCCCAGCCCATTGTATTCCAGTGATCTCCACTAATCTGGTATCTGAGCAGTTCATCATTTTTAATGGCTTTTCCTGCATGACACCTTTACTAGATCTGACAGTGCGTTTGCCCAAGATCAACATCTAATCCCCAGCTTCCCAAAGAGTTCCCTAGCAGCTGGTGAGTTAGACAACAGCACATCGCTAGCTCATGCCCTGGCAGGTTTGGTCATAGAACCTGGAGTTCAGCTGACCTAATACCTCAGCCTCCTTGTCCTCCTGCCTTCTTGGCTCCTGATCCTTTGCAACCAGGGAAGAAAAGAAGTGAACTGGAAAAACAAACAAAATCAGGTAACTTACTTGCTAAGAGCGGCTCTGCATCAGTCTTGTGCCTTGGCACTTCGGGGATACTGGACGGTGACAGGACTGAGAGGTAGGTAAAACAGCTGCTGGAAAAGTGTCCGATCCATGCCATCACCAGAGAGCTGGGGTTGTCTTCTGATCCTTGGGCTGTCTCCTTCCTTCTTCCCTCTGCCTGTTATTAGAACACATTTATGTGGCACTGAAGATTTAAATGCACACGCCGCTGTCTCTAGGTATGCCTGATTTCCTTTGCTCTATCAGAGCTGACACGGGGTGCTCCAAACCCTCACCCTCCACTGCTGCAGTGCTACTTTTGCCTGTCAAATGCCTGCCTTTCCTTGTTCCTGCTCTCTCCCATACAAACCAATTCTTGGTGGTATAAAGCTTTTTAAAGGGCTGGGGCAGAGGGGAGGGAGAGGAGAGGACTGCATGTGATGGGGAGCATCATCTGTTCTGAATGAGCAGCAAAGGGAAAGGTGGCGGGAGTGAAAGCAAAGAGGGGAGGGGTTTAAGCCGCTGCTTTGCACAGAAAGGGCTGGCTGGGGAGGGGGAAGAGAGGAGTGTTCGCTGCTTTGAGAAAACGCGAGGCACGGTGCTCCCCTGCCACAACATGGTCTTTGCCCTCCTTGCCAGTTCCCCAAGCGCTGTGTGTTTACTTCTCCTCCCCGCCCGTGCCTGCTTCTCGGCTCTCCCCTCGCCTCGGTTCTCCTTTCCCGGATTACTGGATGGGCTTTCATTTTTTTTAGGGGGTGGGGGCTGTGTTCTTGTTTTAAAATCCCACGAACAGAAAGCGGTTCCTAAAAAAAGGAGGACAGGGAGAATGCAGAAGCTGCACATAACAGGGAGCACATGTGCACATATTCATCGGCATTGTGGAAACTCTCTCTTCCAGGCTGGACCAAGGAATTTGGGAAAAGTGGGGAGGAGGGAGAGCGTGATTCCTCTGGCGCTCTTCCCTTGCCTGTCAACCATCAAGCTGCTGAAATGGTGTTTGCTGACTGAATTGTGTTGTTTGCCTGTGATCCAGCTAGTCCCAGGGAATGCTCTCAAAGCTCTTCAGTGGTTTGCTGTATTTTTTGTCTTTCTCTTTTTTCTTCTTTTTTTTATCATTGATAATACCACACTGTCTCCCTAGCTTAGTAAAATATTTCCTCTTCTGAAAAGCAAATGTTAGGCCGGCTACATATATGAGAGAGATCTGCCTGATGACTACAGGTTACCTTCAGGCTTTGTTGCCCTGTTCCCCTAACCCTCTCCCCCTGCCCTCCCTAATTCTCTATTCCAGGACCACATGCATTACAGCACATCAGAAATGCTTTCACAGAAGATTTTCTGGTCAAGAAAAGAGAATTTGTCAAAACCAAAGCACTGTACAAGAATGTGTCAGTATTGCTGGAATCTGAAAGCTATTTTTTCCATGTTCTGCTTTGAATGACTTTCAATTTTTAAAATTTTTTTTAAAGTTACACTATCACTAATGAAATAGGTCAGCATTGGAATGACATTTTTATTTTACTGTATGGACATTTTGCAACTTATTATTTGCATTCTTGTTTTGGAACAGGAAAAAAAATTGAACTAGTGGAACTTCCTGTAGATCAGAAAATCTGATTCCTACCCATCTTAAATCTAGGCTACATAACACCTTATTATGGAAGCTAGACTGGAAAAATTCAAAGACAGACACACTGAAGAAAGGGAAATAACCACAGCTTTGAATATCATTAATAGTCATATTGCACAGGGCACGGGGTTAAGAAAGCACATCTCTCTACACTTAGCACTTTTTACCAGTGTTCTTGTTCCCTGCTCTGTACGTGGAGGTTGGATCTGGCCAGATGGGATAGGAATCTGGAGCCAGACCAAGGACTTAGGCCATTAAAAATTAGTTCTGCAGATGTAATTTTGCTTTTCCACTTGTTGTTACTTTATATTTCCCACTTCACCGCAGTAAGGGCAATGAGATTAGCCTAGCCAGTTTGGCTCCTGTTTTGCCTGCATTAGAACAGTGCTACCCCATCTAGGTTGCAAACAGCACAGAGGACTAAATTCAAATCAGCAGTGAAACTATTTTCAATGAAAGTAAAAGGCATGGCAATACACTGTTGATTAAATCTTGTGAAAGTATGTTATGTCATAACTGTTAGGAGTGCTCTTTTCAGTAATATTTATTTTACCTTTTAGGAGTATGTCTATGATACATGAAGTATCCTTATGAAAGCCCTATTTGGGGAGTACGTTAACAGTTTTGTTTTGGTTTTTTTAATAAGCATTCCAACTTACTTAAAAAGTACTAGACGGTAATTCATACAATATGAGAGTCAGTCTGCCCTAAAATTGTAACGCTGGCCTTTCAGAGCAGATTAAGTCCCTGGATGCTGCTTCACTAGCACTAAGGAGAGTGTCACCTTCATAAAGGCATCAGCTCTGCTTCTTCTTTCATTTAATCTCTTTTAATAAGATTTAGAATGAATTTTTGTGCTAGGAAAAGCTGTCCAGCCAGCAGCCCTAGAGGAACAGAGTCTCTGCAGGTCTGCAAAGCTAGTGTCACATGGTCAACGTTAGGAGAAGCCTTCCTTCCCACCTCCCACACACGCTTATCCCATGCATCTCAGCTATGAACCCAGTCCACAGCCTCTAAGTGGACAGGGGTCTCCCAGACGTGCAGGCGTGGGCTCACAGTATGGTCATGTCTGTGGTGACCGTTTGCCCACCTTGAGCTACACCACTGCATTGCTCACACACGAGAAATGGCACTGTGTTGCATGATATGTAAATAAACACATTTTCACGTTCTGAGCAGACTCCTATTTAATTCTTTTGACACGAGTGAAACTCTGCTAACAGGCACTGCCATCTGCTGGCACCACGTCCTTCCACTGATCGCCCTACGGACACTGACAAAAGTGGGGCACAGCGAGGGTTTAAAGCGGTGTCTGGATTTTCACAGTGCCCACTGATCTGTGAGGCTGCAGAAAGCCCTGTTTCCCCAACATCTCACATGCATTATTCAGCTGGAAAAACAGAGATCTCTCCCCTAACGAGATTTGTCAGTTCATGAGCAGGCATATCATTTTGACACTCTTCTCTCTTTGCCACAGCTCTGCCAATACCTTATGCAATTACACCGTGGTGTGCTCACACCTCTGTCCAGATGTCAGCTCAGAGAGAGTGGGATCGCAGCACTGATCTGCAGATGCCGCCCAGCACACACCGTAAGTGCATTTGTGTGCTGTGGTTCCTGTCTGATTAATAGCTAAACAGCAATAACAGCTATAAATTCTGTCTGGCACATTCCAGTCAAATCTGTCATTATCTCAAACCCTTCGTACCCCACGTTGGGCGCCAAAAAGGACTGTCGTGGTTTAGCCCCAGCCGGCAACTAAGCACCACGCAGCCGCTCGCTCACTCCCCCTCGGTGGGATGGGGCAGAGAATCGGAAGAGCAAAAGTAAGAAAACTTGAGGGTTGAGATAAAAACAGTTTAATAGGGAAAGCAAAAGCCACACACGCAAGCAAAGCAAAGCAAGGAATTCATTCACTACTTCCCATGGTCAGGCAGGTGTTCAGCCATCTCCAGGAAAGCAGGGCTCCATCGCGCGTAACGGTGGGAAGACAAACGCCATCACTCCAAATGTCCCTCCTTCCTTCTTCTTCCCCAGCTTTATATACTGAGCATGACGTCATGTGGTATGGAATAGCCCTTTGGGCAGTTTGGATCAACTGTCCTGGCTGTGTCCCCTCCCAGCTTCTTCTGCACCTGGCAGAGCACGGGAAGCTGAAAAGTCCTTGACTAGTACAGCAACAACTAAAACATTTCTGTATTATCAACACTGTCTTCAGCACAAATCCAAAACATAGCCCCATACCAGCCACTATAAAGAAAATTAACTCTGTCTCAGCTGAAACCAGGACACTGTCACAGGACCTGATGCACCAGACACCTTACAAAGCACAGCAAAGGCCACAGAAAAGAGGGTACTTGGGAGGTACATGCTTCAGTCAACGTTAAAGGCCTTTTAGGAGCCATTTATTTAATCGCCAGAGAGGTAGTACCTTTTGCATCGGTCCATGAGTGCATGCATCTTGGCAGACTTCTGCTTCCTTATTCCTACACTGTAAACTAGTGCATTGCTTCACATATTATTTCAATAGACAACTTCCAATTTGTACTGATTAAAGACAAGCCAGACCTGAAAACAGTTTTTCAGCTGGAAACTACACTTCAGTGAGTCAGTGACATCCACGTGCCCTGGCTAAGGTGGTTAAAAAGTTGCCAGTGGCCTCACAAATTTGAAATATGTTAAAGAACTCCAGGTATCAGCTTGCTGCAGAAGGGCAGATTTAACGCAAAATGGCAGTACGGTTCGGGTATACTCTCAGGCTAGTATGTAAACAAGGAGATGTAGAGCTTTGCTAAGTTCTCTCAGTGTTTGGGATGGGATTCACCTTAGGCAATGCCATTAAGGATGCGCTGGGAGTCTAAACAGCCATGCTATTTCCTTTCTAACTGATGCAGAGAGACAGGTAGTATCAGAAGGTATCTAAATTAGACCCTTATGTTAGAATGGGATGAATGATCTAATTCCAGGAGTGCGCAGATACAAATTTCACTTCAGTGCAACATCTTGATTTTCCTGGGGGTGCTCACAAGCTCTAACAGCTGTGCTTCACTGTTCAAAGGACATACAGGGCTATTTCCAGGCGTGAAATTATGGCAACTGTGGAATTCTTAGCTCCTGGATTTGCAAACAGAACAAGAAGATGTGGAAGAACAAACTTTAATCTCATTTTGGTGTAACTAAATAGCTCTCTGAGGACATATGTATATAAAAAGCTTTCATAAAACAAACAGTTTGGATTTTTGCTGGTTCCTATAGAACGCAGCAGGGCAGTCCAATTTTTGGAGCTTTCATGAACCAAATGGGGAGTAACCTCCATTTCCCTGAGGTTTCACTGCGCATAAATGAGCCACCCCCCCGATGAGCACAGACCGGCCCATGACATTTATTACCCAAAGGGACAGTCTTCCATTTGAGCACCAGCGACAGAATCCGTAGCTTGCTCTGAAGTCAGCGGAGGCTGTCTTTGGCTTTACATGTATTGAGAGGAGAGGGAGCAACAGTGCCTTCAGGGAGCATTTTAATTTGTTGTGCAATTTGATCTCTGGAACGAAAGATGTCTCTTCCCGTTTGTCAACCATTAACCTACCATCCCACTAGAAGAAAAGAGTTGTAAGAACCAGTGCTGAAAACAGCTTCTAAGATTGTCTCATCCACCTCCACTCTTCCCTGGTGCACTCGACTGAATGGGAGCTGAGCTTTCAAGTAAAGCTCTGAGAATCTAGATGTGACAGTCACCCACTCTGTCTCGGCTTCCTTTTGTGTTTTGGGGCTTATTCAAACTCCAAACTCAAAATGAAACTTGGGAAGTAGGAACAGAGGCAGACAAGGGGAAGGAAAAGTTTCTGCAATAAACCCAAACTCCCCCGCCTCTGTGAAGCATGTGTGGAGGAGTCTGCTTGCCACTTCCTTTGATATGATAATGAGGAGCTACTGCTAACCTAGGGAAAGAGACAGCTCTTCTCACAGCTACATGGGGCTACTGCCTAGCACTGATTTGCGCCAGCCAACACACAGCCCAAGTCGCTGCTATTTTTTAACTTCCGGATTGCCCCCAAGTGTGTTAGTCCAGTTCTTAGTGAACTGTTATAATTAACACTAATTAAGCGCTTGTTTTGCAGGTGCAGCGGCAGAACCTAAGGCTGAAGGGCACCCAGAGACTAAGCTTCCCACTGAGGCCCATGGTAGCTGCAGGGCTAGAAACCACTGGCGAGGGGCACTGTTTGAGTGTGTGTGAACTTGCACACGCGTGACATTTCTTCTGTGAATAAACTATCACCCCAGCTTCCAGGGTGCCTGGCTGTTCGCTGCCTGGGAGCTCAGAAACAACAACAACAACAAAATGCAGTAGTCATAGCACGCTGCTAATAACGGCAAATTTATTAAAACAATTTCCTTGCTAGGCTCTCAGAATTCAAAAAGATTTCTGACAAAAGCAAAAGCCTTGGTTCTTTCAGGTGGGAATCTTGTTGCATTAACTTCCCTCCTAAAAACATACAGCCTTCCCTTTGCAGAGAGGGATGGGTGCATACAGGATGTAACCAGAAAGATACAGTCTATTTCTCAAACTCAGCCAGTAAGTAGCCCCTTCACTGAAAAAGGATCTCACCTCTAGCTTGGGTTTTCCCCAGCAATGGTAAGAGAGAGACACAAGGTAGAGCCAGCAACTCCTTCATTTATCTATGAGGAATCTACCAGGGTATTTAGTTGATTCCAAGGGATTCCACAAATGTCTTTGTGTGAGAGTGTAATAGACTAAATTTTGCCTTTGGGCACCAGTAGGAGTTCATCCAAAGCCCAGCGTGCACACTTGAAGTCCTGGATTATTGCCCTCTCTGAAACAACGATCCACTGAACATCACAGATCAGCACAACATAAAACAGTCACTTCCAGCATATTCTGTGGTTACTTAGCAGAAAGCACAATCTACGGGGCAAAAATAATATGCTGAAGATAGATATAAGGCAATGCACATCAGCATGTCTAGTTTATTTAACCGGCATATTTTAATACTATTTGCAATCCACTCTTAGGAATTAAAAGCACCTCAGCATTTGTTATAGCAGGTCTCACACGGCATTGCTCTGAGTTCACTTCAGAATTCTTTTCAGCTCTATTCTGCCTGCAGAAAAAGTGACCCCCACTGACTCTAATGAAGTCTTTTTATTACTGTTTAATCTCATGTGTATGTGCCTGGCAGCAGACTAGCAGCCCTGGGGACAAAAGGCCTCTATTTAGCCACAAATGGGTACTGTATGGACAGCCTTTCCCCAGTGCTGCCCTTTCATTGTACCCCAAGTGCATTCAGGTGACTGGACAGAGCAGCTCTGGAGCCAGAAGGGGTCTGTTAGAGAGGCTAACCAGCACGATGCATGGTAGACAGATTAGCTGGTAATACCCAGGCAGTTAACCCTTGGCTTCTCTAATTCAATTAGTGGTGGCTGTGGTGGAGCTCAGAGCCTCGTCCCTTAGGATATGACTGATGTCACTTAGGGATTTAAAGCTTCAGTCATTGGTAACCTAGGCTAGATTTGAACTAGAGATCTAAAGGTGAAAAATCATCAACCCCATTTCAAATTCACAATATACACAGCTCTGAAGACTAAACTGTACCTTGACCTTGCACTGGGATCCTTTTGGTGTGAGAAGGCTAGCGGGAGGGTCCATAAAAGAACCAAAATGTGAGTTCCTGCTGCCATAATAGAGTCGCACAGTGGTTGCTGACCACACATGAGTACAGCAGACCCTGCCTGCGCACTCTTTTCCCCTGCAAAAGCTGGGAGTGTTCTACCCGGGGAATATTTTGCTTTGTCAAAATTCCAGCACTTAAGCTGGCCAGTGGATCGCCTCTGCAATTAAGTTTTATTCTTTTACATGCAACAGATCTTGAAGTCAATTTCTGAGATGCATCTTATTGCAACAACTTCTGGGGAGTCTTTAAGAAGAAAACCAATTGTTCCATTCTTCCAGTAAGTAATCTGCATGGACTGGTTAAATTCAAGAACTATGACTGCTTATTGGAAAATCCCAGTAACAGTCAGGTAACTTCTGAGCTCTTGGATTTCCACATAATTTACTAACATTAGCAAGATTTTCAGCAGTTTTTCAGTGATTTGGGAGTTTAAGAGAACCGTTTCTAGAATTTTTTTTTCTTGCAGCAGCATTCAATATTTATAAGGAATTCCCGGCCTTGGTAGCAACAACTGACGGTTACAAAAAATAAGTACACTATAAAATGTATTAATATTTTAAGTCTGCCAAAGACTGCTAGATGAAGATATTTCCAGCTTTTGCCTGACTGGTTGATATTTAGTTCAAGCAAATAACTGACAAAAGGAAACATATCTAGGAGGGAAAGGAGAGGGTGTATGGGAACTCACAACAGCTACAGTAAAAGATTTTTCTATGTTTACACAATAAATCAGCAGCAGAATCAGCAAAAGAATCAGTCTTCTGGTTTCTACTCCAGCACTACTTATTCAGGGAACCATACTGTCTATTATGCACTCAGATATTGCTATAGGATTCTGTAGTACATGAATAAAACCTTTCCCCATCCTCCAATTAAAATGTTGAGATTGCGCTGAATCTAGGCTTTTCCACAAAAAATGCGAATAACTCATGTTTAATGACACAATGGAGAGAAAAGATAAATCTTGATATCACTGTAATAAAGTGCCTTTCTATGAACACTCCTGGATGCTTGCTGCCTGACAATACTGGACATGATCCAGGTCTGTTTACAGTGCCAGCATGTCTGTGTCCCTGACTCCTGGCGCATCTGTACATTTTGTTCTTGGCATATTTGTATCTATGGAGCCAGCTGACCTTGAAACTCTCATCAGAGAGAAAAAAAATAATAAAAAAATCAGCAGCCAGAAAGCCTACCACCCCCCATATATTTCACAGTTATTATCAGAATATTTTTCGTCTGTTCAGTTTGCACAGAGATGACATTCAATAACACTGAAAATGTTCTTACCGTCCCTAGAGAGGGCTGTTTGGAGAAAAACCAAAGGAAATTAAAGACCTATCAAGCAATCCCCCGATACAGGTTCATAAATATAACACTGCAGGCAGTGACTGGCTAAAGCACTAAGGGCAAAATGTGCTAAAACTCTTTGACTTGGGTCCCGCCTTTCCTGCCTCCCCCGTATTCCCTACTCTGCAAGGAGATGGGGTACATTCCCTACTGCTCGTTATCACTGCATATTCACATAAAACAGAGAGGATGAAGCATTTGCTGTGGGACTAACATGCCATAGTGCACCGCTTCTGTGACAGCAAGGCTTTGCAGCCATCTCTAAAAATACACACCTCTCTCAGACTGCAGCCTACTGCTGCTGCCTGCTGTAACAACTCCTTTCCCTCAAGTAGTGGATTGGTGTGCGATGGGACACACTAGTGTGCCTAAGGCAGATGATGGTACAGACTATAGGATCTGAATTCCCCAGAAAAACGAGCGATGCAGACGCCTGCTATTCAGTCCTGCCAGGCCCTGTCCCTTCACACAGTCTGTAAACGGGCTGTCGTGCTGGAACAGAAACTGCAGAATTACTTTTGGGGAACTCTTAACTTGGAGACCTTCTTTAAAGTGTTTCCCATCCTCCTGAAGAACGAATAGATGAGTTTTGCTTTACAACTGTATGAAACCATGATGCAGATCAGTGACGAGGACCTTTCAGGCAGTCCTGAGAAACAGACTGCGCTGCTGAGAGACAAACTGGGTCCTCTGCAATCTTCAGAGTCAAACTTCTCTGGAAGTATGCTGAATTCAATTACATTACTGTGCTCACTAGAGTGCTCCTTTACATGCTGTAATTTGTGCAGCAACAGCTCCCTAAAGTTGCAGCAAAACTGCCGGATTTACCCTGCAGTCATTCAGTGAAGCTTTCATTTCTGGTTGGATTTGCCTGGGGCTTATTCCTTTGCCACTCAATGCACCGAGACAACATTTCAGATCTGCCTAGTGCTAAAATTGTACAAGAAAAGATGCTTCACCCAAATGGATTAAATTTACTTTACTTTTCTGTTAGTCATGAAATTCGTCCACTGTTTGATATATCTGAGCCTGAGATTAAGGAGATCAGTGTAACCTCAGGCCATTATAAAACTTTCTCAGCGTGCAGTACAACCATAGAAATAACTCAGATGACTCCACGAGTCACACTGCTCTCTGTTGTAAGAGCAGACATAAGGAATTATTGACTAGATTTCCCAGAATGTACCAGTGTAAATGAGGCATAACACCAGAATTGTAGACATGTCAAAAAGCATAAAAATGAGTTTTCCCAGGAAATATGATGCCATATGGACATGGTCTTTGTTCTGGTGAGGCTTCTTTCAGTTCCCCAGGCTTTTCTATGTCATAACATTTTCTAGCAAGATGACTGGGTTATGTCATCTCAGCACTTAAATCGCCTTGGGCTGTGGTGTTTCCACAATAACGATACCACTGGAACTTGCAGATGTAGTACTGTCCCATTCACAGAGAATTGATTCATTTTGTGCTGACAGCTTGCATACACCTTGTCATACAATAAAGTTATTGAAACTGAATTGCCAGAAAGGCTACCATCATTGCTTTGGGTGATTTATCCAGGACTTATTCAGCACTCTGAGCCAATGCCAAGAAAATTCCCTCATGTACCTAGACCAGATGTTGTTCTCATCTGAACTATGTTAAATCTGAGATAAAACTACTAAAGCCAACAGACATGTAGTGCTGCTATCACCCTTGTTTCAACTCAGAACTACACTCCCCTCTGTGTCCACCCCATCCCCAAAAAATCAGCAAAACGACCACAGCTGGAGAAAGAGTTCAGCCTCTCTGATTTCACCTGTTTGCTGTGCAAAATGATTTTGGCATATAAGAAAAGGTTGCTTCATTTTTTTTATTGACGATACTGGCCCTAATTTAAAAAGGAAGATGGAGCTTTGAGGTACTCAGGCAGGTATGGCGTGAAAATGCTAACAGAAGTGCTTTCTGCCAAAGGTTCACCTTCCCCCCGCCCCCCCTCCACCTTTCTTTCATCTTTTTAAGAGATTTACCCATCACAGAGGGAGCCCGCATTCCCTCAAGCAGTCCCTGCACAGGCCAGTAGAGGGGGGTGGGCAGCCACATTGGTTTTTTACTCTCCTAACCATTCTCCGGGGTAAAGCCACACTTCTCTTTGAAACATTATTTAACCACGCATCCTGTTTGCAAGAATGTACAAAAGGTTAAGCATGAAGCAGAAGCTTTACTGAAATAAGGTCTTTCCCCGTAGCTTTTCCATGGAAATGATACATGCCAATTTTAAGTACTTTATCCATATATGAGGACTATATATGAGTTTACAGTTTTAGAAAGTACTTATGAGTTACTGTGCAGGACAAGCATGTTTTGGCACATCTACCATTTGCAGAAAAGGCCATGCAACACCGAGGTTCATCTCAGTGTTGCTGATGGAGACCTACAGAAAATCTTGCTACAAGAGATGAAGGTGCCTGCCTGGGCATAAATCAAACTCCTCTTCAGAAAGTACCTCACAGCTCCATGGAACTAGACATGGCAAAAACGCATTGTAAAGGGGAAACTTCAGCACAAAGAGACTTCAGTATATGGACACATTGTGAGAGGAAGGACAGAGGACTGTCTTCAGCTACCTAACCTAGTCAGTGAATCTGTGATGGCATTATCAGGTCAAGAGAGATAAGGAGCCAACCTTATTCAGAGTTGGCTAAATTGGTGCTTCCTACTCCAGCACTAAGGCAGAGGCTTTAAAGCCAGTTGCCTCTTGAAGGAAGCTGTGTACCACCCAGAACAACTTGTCCAAAACTTAACAAGGAACAGTCCAGCCAGAGCTGTGCCCACTGTATATCACTGCCCCTGAGACCATGTTTTTTCCAGCCTGCATATTAAGCCTTACATACATGAAGACACACCACTGACCATTTTCATTGCTCATGCAAAACTAGCAGGCTATGGCTGATGCTTCAGGCTGCTTTCTATTACCAAACGTGGTAACAGCTCTCTGTTATCAAGCCTGTTCTTACTGTTCTCCTGAGTGACTCGTTTTGATGGGTTCACTCATCTGTAAAACAGTCATTCTTTACATGGCTATTTCTAATGTCCTGACCTTCAAAAGCAAGGCCCAGGGTTTTTGCATGATCCTCTAGTAAATGTATTTCTGTAAGGAGAGCATGTAGCCGAAGTACCTGCAGTTCTTTGCTGGGGGAAAAAAACAGGATGCTTCATATTTTTTTCTTTTGATAACAGCAACCACACACAAAATCAATGGCAACTTTTATGGGTACAATGTGAGACTGTCAGCCCACTCTGCTGCCCTTAGAAACAAGGACAAAGTTGCCACCCACCTCTGTTATTACTAAACAGTAAAGGGTCAGCTGTGGATTTACCAGAGGGAGGGCAGGAACTACAGGGGCTATAGTTCCCATTAGCACTGCCTACATGGCATACATACTCTTCAGTCACGCTTGCAGCTGCTCAGAAGTACAAACTTGGCTCCTGGATCCAGCTCTCCCTATAGAGGCATTGCCTAAATTTCACAAGGCCAGGCTCCACGGGACTGTGAGCTAAACTCAGGCAACAATCAATGATAACCCTTTTCCCAGTGAAAGAACAGAACAAAGAGCATAATACATGTAAAGAGCATGTGCTGATTTCTTCACTACCCTGTCCTATGTCTGTGTTGCCTCTGGGACCGTATTCCTACTCTTGGGAAATAACTAAATAAACAATCACTCCACACAACTTGCTCGCTTCCTTACTCTGTCTAACACTGTGGGCTCCATCCAACCCATTAGCTGCAAAGGGAATTCAACAGAACTCTTAATTCTTTCAAGCGATACGCTCTCAGCTTTCTTCATGACTCCCATGAGAGATCAATGCCTGACTTCAGTGGGTCAGGACATCAAACCAGGCTTTCTACCTTGCTTTGCCTTTCTCTGCCTTGGTTATCATCTGTGAAAAATAGGATGATGACTGTTTCCTGTATCTTTCCCTCCCTCCCCTGCATTCCAGAAGAGAGGGTGAATTTCATTTATTAATGCTGATAGAGTCCATGGAGACTTGCAGATAAAAAGACTCAATGTGAAGCAGAATATAATGTTCTACCTTGCAGAAAGCTTATGCTTTACTATTTCTTTTCAAAGCACCTACTGACATTGCAGGGTAACTAGGACATTTTCCAAAATAAAAACAGTAATAATAATCAAACAAACAAACAAACAAAACCTCAGTCTAACAGTCTATAAAATGCAGCTGAGGGCTGTCAGGTAAATTTTGGGGGTTTTGATCATGGGTCAGTCTACACGACACCAGGCCTTACAGTGACAGACAGTGTACACCTGTCTCAAAGGGGGAAAAGGATCTTTGCACAGGAGTTAGCAAGGCTCACTGAAAGAGCTTTAAACTAGTTTTGAGGGGGAAAGGGATAAAACCAGGCTCACTAGAGATAAGCCCGAGGGTGGCAGACCAATGTTTGAGGGACGGTGTGCTAGCAAGGTCCCTGGGTCTGCCATCTCAGTGGAGGTAGGGGCTGGAGATCCATGCGGCAGCACAGATGAAAGGGTTGTGGATGTGTTAGAAACCACGGAAGCACCTGAGAATGGTCATGTAGGAATTAGGGCTTCTTCCCCCAAAAAGGTGACAGGATCAATAGCCCAACTGAGGTGCATCTACACCAATGCATGCAGCATGGGCAACAAACGGGAGGAGCTGGAAGGCATTGTGCAGCAGGAAAACTATGATATAGTTGTTATCAGGGGAACGTGGTGGGATGACTCGCACAGCTGGAGTGCTGCAATGGATGGCTATAAACTCTTCAGAAGGGATGGGCAAGGAAGGAGAGGCGGTGGGGTAGCCCTATACGTTAGGGAGTGTTTTGATTGTCTAGAGCTTGATGATGGTGACGATAGGGGTGAGTGTTTATGGGTAAGAATCAGGGGGAAGGCCAACAAGGCAGATATCATGGTGGGAGTCTGTTATAGAGCACCCAACCAGGATGAAGAGGCAGACGAAATATTCTATAAGCAGCTGGGAGAAGTCTCACAATCGCTAGCCCTTGTTCTTGCGGGGGACTTCAACTTACCCGATGTCTGCTGGAAATACAATCCAGCAGAGAGGAAACCTAGAGGAGGTTCCTGGAGTGTGTGAAGAGACCTTCCTGACACAGCTGGTGAGGGAGCCAACTAGGGAAGGCGCATGCTGGACCTGATGTTTGTGAACAGAGCAGGACTTGTGGGTGATGCGACAGTTGGAGGCCGTCTTGGGCATAGCGATCATGAAATGATAGAGTTTTTGATTCTTGGAGAAGTAAGGAGGGGGGTCAGCAGAACTGCTACCTTGAGCTTCCAGAGGGCAGACTCTGGCCTGTGTAGGAGACTGGTTGAGAGAGTCCCTTGGGACGCAGTCCTGAAAGGCAGAGGAGCCCAGGAAGGCTGGACATTCTTCAAGAAGAAAACCTTAAAGGTGCAGGAGCAGGCCATCCCCATGTGCCGAAAGACGAGCCGGCGGGGAAGAAGACCAGCCTGGCTGAACAGAGAGCTTTGGCTGGATCTCAGGAAAAAAAGGAGAGTTTATGACCTTTGGGAGAAGGGGCAGGCAACTCAGGAGGACTACAAGGATGTCATGAGGTTATGCAGGGAGAATATTAGAGGGGCCAAAGCCCAGCTGGAACTTAATCTGGCTACTGCTGTGAAAGACAATAAAAAATATTTCTATAAATATGTTAGCAACAAAAGGAGGGTTAAGGAGAATCTCCATCCTTCAGTGGACGCAGGGGGAAACATAGTGACAAAGGACGAGGAGAATGCTGAGCTACTTAATGCCTTCTTTGCCTCAGTCGTTAATAGTAAGACCAGTTGTTCTCCAGGTACCCAGCCCCCTGAGTTGGAAGACAGGGACGGGGAGCAGAATGAAGCCCCCATAATCTAAGGGGAAATGGTTAGCGACCTGCTACACCACTTAGGCACACACAGATCTATGGGGCCAGATGGGATCCAGCCAAGGGTACTGAGGGATCTGGCAGAAGTGCTCACCAAGCCGCTTTCAATCCTTTATCAACAGTCCTGGCTAACCGGGGAGGTCCCAGTTGACTGGAGGTTAGCAAATGTGATGCCCATCTACAAGAAGGGCCAGAAGGAGGATCCAGGGAACTACAGGCCTGTCAGCCTGACCTTGGTGCCGGGGAAGTTATGGAGCAGATCATCTTGAGTGCCATCACGCGGCACGTACAGGACAACCAGTAGCATGGGTTTATGAAAAATATGTCCTGCTTGACTAACCTGATCTCCTTGTATGACAAGGTGACCCACTTAGTGGATGAGGGAAAGGCTGTGGATGTTGTCTACCTAGACTTTAGGAAAGCCTTTGACACTGTTTCCCACAGCATTCTCATGGAGAAACTGGCTGCCCATGGCTTGGACAGGTGTACGCTTTGCTGGGTAAAAAACTGGCTGGGTGGCTGGTCACAAGTGGTGTTCCCCAGGGCTCAGTTTTGGGGCCAGTTCTGTTTAATGTCTTTATCAATGATCTGGATGAGGGGATCAAGTGCACCCTCAGCAAGTTTGCAGACGACACCAAGTTGGGCGGGAGTGTTGATCTGCTTGAGGGCAGGAAAGCTCTGCAGAGGGATCTGGACAGGCTGGATCGATGGGCCGAGGCCAACTGTATGAGGTTCAACAAGGCCAAATGCCAGGTCCTGCACTTGGGTCACAACAACCCCATGCAATGCTACAGGCTTGGGGAAGAGTGGCTGGAAAGCTGCCTGCTGGAAAAGGACCTGGGGTTATTGGTCAACAGCCATCTGAATAGGAGCCAGCAGTGTGCCCAGATGGCCAAGAAGGCCAATAGCATCCTGGCTTGTATCAGGAATAGCGTGGCCAGCAGGACTAGGGCAGTGATCATCCCCCTGTACTCAGCACTGGTGAGGCCACACCTCAAATACTGTGTTCGCTTTTGGGCCCCTCACTACAAGAAAGACATTGAGGGGCTGGAGCGTGTCCAGAGAAGGGCAACAAAGCTGGGGAAGGGTCTAGAGCGCAATTCTTGTGAGGAGCAGCTGAGGGACCTGGGGTTGTTTAGCCTGGAGAAAAGGAGGCTGAAGGGGAGACCTTCTTGCTCTCTACAACTACCTGAAAGGAAGTTGTAGTGAGGTGGGTGTTGGTCTCTTCTCCCAAGTAACAAGCCATAGGACAAGAGGAAATGGCCTCAAGTTGCGCCAGGGGAGGTTCAGACTGGATATGAGGAAAAATTTCTTCACCAAAAGGCTTGTCTAGCACTGGAACAGGCTGCCCAGGGAAGCGGTTGACTCACCATGAGTGGAGGTATTTAAAAGACATGCAGATGTGGTGCTTGGGGACATGGTTTAGCGGTGGACTTGGCAGTGCTAAGTTAACGGTTGGACTTGATGATCTTAAAGGTCTTTTCCAACTAAATGATTCTATGATTCTATAAACAGACAACAGATGGAATGAATTCCTAGAGCTGGAAGAAAGAGAAGGCTAAACCAGTTAATTGTCAGTTGACCCAAAAAGTAACCTTAGAGATACATCCAAAGGGGGACATATCCAGAAGGTCCTGCCTCAGAGGACACCAGAAACATGGTAATGTTTGGGAGCTTTTGAGGAGCAGCAAGATCAACTCGTTGGATCGTCAAGGGACCTTAAAGAATGGCAGTACAAGGGATGGTCACTGTTGTGCAAAGAATAACGCAGTGTTGTACCTATATAGAACTCTTCCTTTCTTCATCTACAAAGTACAAAGAGTGGAAAAACTGAGGCACAGACAACAGACTTACCTAAAGTTCATGTTTGGTTCTCCAGAACCCTGTTCTCTGTTCTCCAGAACTAAAGTTCACATTCTATTCTCCAGAAAGTGAATTTTGCTGGTGATATTTAACACAGCCCCAGAAAGGCAACTGCAAGTAAGTACAATATACCCTAATCTGCCTATTCCTGTTTGTATGGCTGCTTTCTGGCAGACAGGAGACAGTCCCCATGCAGGTATGCCTGGCTGTGCAGCGTGTGCCACCCCGCTCCTTATGAAGCTATCAGGTTTGCTCAAGCAAACACGGTATCACATGCTCCAGAAAAAGCCTTTGGCTAGACACATCTGTGCTCACAGCAAACCTGGACCTGATAGCCTCAGAGGCTCTCAAAGGTTGATGTAGGGACAACCCCTTGAGACCGGCATTTTAGAAACATCTCATGCCCTTGAGAATGACTTAAACTTCCACAAATACCTTTTTAGAGCTTACAGAAGTGTGTTTATTTGGAAAACAATGAGAGAGGAAACATGCAGAGGATGAAACGCAGTGTGATCCCATTTTAAGGCTTCATACCATTTGATCAATTGCAGCTCAAAAAAACCTTGTTAGAGCACAGTGTGTACCTGAGACATCTGTGCTTGTTCTTCTACCCAATTAATAAACATTGCCACTGAGTTGCAGCTAGTTACCACTTTTAATACCCATATATAACAGAGGGATGAGAGCTCTAATGTCTAATGCAGAAGCCTGATGCTACTAGCCTGATGCTAAATGAAAATCTAGATACACAACTTCAACAGGTGTTAACTGGTGACACCAGTTGTTCAATGACTTCAAACACTTTCCTTCATACAGTGTTTTAAACTTCTATTTTCCTAGTGTCAAGTAGAAAAAAAGACTTCAGACACCCCCGAGTCAGATGCCAATGTCATTGTTCAGTGCAATCACTACGTTTGTAGCATCATGCACTTGTATTTTCATCACAGATCGCTTTGCTTAGGAGTGCCAAAGGGAAGGGACAAGGTGACAAGGACACAGCTGCCAATATAAGAATATGGTGCTTTCTATCAAGACAACTCTTATCTTTTCCTCTGTATGCTTAGCTTAACTTTTTAAAAGGATTCAGTGACTAGAAAAAGGCAAGTGACTCATGACTTAACATCCCTCACTGTATTCTGCACGGGTAATTACACACCCTCTACCCAGCTAAGGACTACTCAGAGGTGCTGTTAGCTCACTGATCCAGCTGCCCTGCTCCGTGTCCTACACTGTGCTGGCAGGCTCGCTCTCCAGCAGCTGAACAGCCTTGTGCTAAACACCCAGCTTCCTGCAACCACGAAGGAAAGAAGTGCCTTTGTTGCAGTCCACTCATGCCCTACATTTTCAGGGGAAGTAAGGACTTCTCTGGCACTAACCTTCCCTGCCAAGCAGCTGAATTACAAGTAAATACAAGTAATGAGCTTTACTCCTTCCAGTGAGAAGTTGGCATCATTTCCTCCATGAACAGAGTTGCATAAAACCCACTTTCCCCACGTGACATTATCAGCAGAGGTGTTCTGCCTTGTGGGCTTGGCAGGGGACTGGGGGGGATTCTAGGCCACACTGTTCCAGGAAATCTTTATTGCAGCTATGCTGTTCTAGCATAACAACTTAAAGACCATGCTCAATTTCTGTCACCAATTCTCTGTGCTTTCTGAAAAGTCACAGAAAAATTAAGTGTGTGAACGTACCTAAAAGACACAAAACAACTCATCAGTGGGCAGCCAAGTTTCTCTCGTGCTATGAAGTCACGAGTACTGTTTTCCCCTCTCTCAAGCCCTGCTGCACGGCTCTGTAAAGAAGAGGGCAGATAACACCTTGCTGCAAAGGAGGCCTCTGTTGCTGTTCAACTACTGACTATGACTTCAAGGAGTTAAATAACACAGGTCTCTGCCTTTCTGGATTTCCACATGCATTGCCAAGCCAGTACTACAGCCAGCTTTGTTCTTGAATTTAAATAGCTTATGCATTTAAATTTTGTCATTACAGTTAGCAGAGGAGGCCAAGGGCTTCAACTACCTGCTGTCTAAGAATAAGGAAGGCTGAAGTGATTAGGAACCTTTTACTTTCATTAGTAGCAATGCTTGAAGGTGCTGGAAGGAATGAGGGATATAATCAGCTTCATCTGTTACACTGTTCTTCCATTTCAGACACTTGCTGTCCTAGAGATTTACACTTTCTTCAAGTTTATTTGCATGCTGGCATGCACAGCTATTTATTTAAGGAAGGGTGTCGGTGACACTCCCTGCTAAGAGGAGCAAAACCCCAGTTCTCGTATTTCTCTCTCAGCTATGATGGTGCTCGTTCACAGAAAAGAATGCTTTGGGAATAAATCACAACTGTACGTACATCAGACTAAATATTCAGTCTCCTGTTACTGCTATACTCTTCGCTACACTACTATCTAGAATGTGCTCAGCATTTTACTCATACAAAATCAGACATAACTGGAAGAACAGAATCATCTCTCCTGGGACCCAGAATAAAATTGGAATGGATTTCAAATCCCTCCCCATGGTAAGCATGAAGTAAATAAGTACTGGGAGGCTGCCAGGCTAGCTACACTGAGGTTAATGAATAAACAACTGCCTGCGGTACTGACTTGCCTACTATACTTAAAATATGTATCCTTGATTACATCGCAGGGAGACCTCCTCTTCTATAAATAATCTTTCCAAAAGATAAAGGCATTAAATCTTTTTTCCTTTGACAAAACGGGGATTATCAACATTTATACAGAAAAACTGCTATTAGGCAAACAGGCTTTTCATAGAGGACTTGCTTTTTATAGAAAAGGTTGACTTTGTTGTGGAAAACAGAACACTGAAAAACAAGAAAAAATTGCAAATATAGCAAGGGACATTCTGAAAATGTTAGCTCAGTCACACCTTGTTTTCCCCATTTCTTCTTTACAGGACAAGCTCTCAAAGCATACATTTCCAGGAAGCTCAGAAAAGGGGATGTGGCTGTGAATTAGGAGAGCTGCTGGCATACCAAGGTCACTTCTGAAAATGGGATTTAATTGCTTGGTTATGGATGCATTTTTGGAAATGTTACCCTAGGTGAACAAAATAATGAGTTTAACAAACACAATAGCCTAGATTTCCAAGAGTGTCTTGGGTGATTTTGAATGTCCAACGTGACGGACAACAAAGAGAAGTCATTTTGCAGTGTACTTTGTGGGAATCTCTGCCATTTAAGGGGTCTCAGACAGAGCACCTAGGAGTCATTTGTCACTTGTGAAAATCTAGGTCATTTACTCCCCTCCTCCTGCTCCGCTTTTTTCATGCCAAATATAGAAAGAATTTTCTGGCTTCATACTGAATAAAGTTGTTAATTACACTCTTTCCTAAAAACCTGCAATTGAAATTCACTTGGGGAGTTTCTGAAAGCTGTGGAAAGCTATTCTTTTTTATAATATTCTTTTGACATGTCTTAGAGCAAAAAGGAAGAAAGCCCATTTGCTTTTAATTTCTCAATTTTGAGGAAAATATTTAACAGAAGTAAATCCCTTTAAGGGCTCAGCTATGCTCTTTGAAGCTAGTGGGAAAAAATCCCATTGAGTTTCATTGCAGGAGAACTAGCTTGCTTCTTTGAAAAATTATGTTAAACAATCTGGAGTGTGTTGTGTGATGCAAGAAAATTAATTTGTGCCATCATGAACTGCCAATAGGTGAAACGGACAGGATTCCTGCATGTACTAGGCACAGCATAAAAATAACCAGACTATTTCAGAGGATACCACATCAATTAGCTCCTGGTAAAAGTATCTGGAGCAATTCCATCATCAATTCCTGGTGCTGTAAAAGCCTGTATGTGTTGCTATCACTAACAGCATACCTGCCTCACAGGAATGTTAAGGGGTGTAACGGATTAATGTGCTTTGGAGATGAAAAGTGCTGCTTGAGTATTGTCAAATTTATTATTAATGACGGAGCTATTAAAACAATGGGATGGTTAATAACAGAGCTTACTTCCTCATATCAGTGCTTTTTGTCTTCAGAACACTCTGGGGCAAACACTTGCGTCACTGAGTCACAAAGCTCCTGTTGGTTTCAACTGTGTGAACAGATCTGGCTCTGCCCAAGCATTAAATAACTTTTTTTAACATACAAATCCTGTTCCCAACCTCTCTAAGACTCAGAGGATGCTGCCTGCAGGATGTCCTCCACCTGTCCCTGGTAGGTGGCTAGAAGCACTGGGTTCTTATTGCTGTATAACCAAGGGAAGATCAGCTTCTGGGGTCTGGGGATTTTAGTTATTTACAGTAGGCCTCCAAAAGATAGGGATATAAACTGCTCCAGCCATCTAAGTCCTTTCTCTACTGATGGAGAAGGACAGGCACCTCTACAAGGCACTGCATCCTTCACTGCCAGTCTTAGAGCAAGAAGAAATGCCTTCTGAACGTGAGAGGGAACCAGAAGAATTAGCTTTATTAGACACCTAATTTTTGTGTGCCTATAGGTAAGTGTGATGATTCCAGGCTTACATCACTCAATCCCTTATCAACAGGATGCAAAGGCACTCTACCAAAGGACTGAGAAATGCAAGAAATGCACATTTCTTTAAGCTCCGAGACAACACCAATGCAGAGAGAGTAACAGCAACTTTACAGTAATGAGTTTACTGTATTCAGTCCTCTGCAGTCAGTCCTCTGCAAAGAGTTCAGAGGGACTCTGAGTTTCACCTCAAACCTAGGAAGGAAAGACTAAGCAGGAATTTGGGCAAGGGCACACACGTTTAATGTAGCACAGAGCAAATAAATCAAACTGCAGAATAAAGGGTCCTGCAGAATACGGGAGGTATCAGGAGGCATCTGGTTCTTTCCAAAACCACACTGCCCATGCAAAGAAAAGGCCTGATCCTCACAAGTAGTCAAGACACTTCTGTTGTGCTTGTACTGGTGGGATGGGACAAGAGACTCAGGGGTTGGTGACAGTAAGAGTAACGTCAGCTTCTTCAGGTAATACTGCACTATTTTCCCTAACTTTGGCAGCTCAACACTTCTGCTGTGTTTTTTATCCATCCAGCAGCCATTCCTCTGCCTTTCGCATACAGTATATAAACCGAGCCACAATGTTAATGAGCCATTGCATATAGATGAGCTGGCAACCAGTCTGAGCTGACACAGCCACACATAAAAGCCAAAGAGGGCCCTGGGCTCTCTTCCTTTGGTACAGAAGCTGTTGGACCAAAGTACTGTGGAAATTGCATGGTCTAGGGGACACGAAGCTGGGCAGCTTTTTCTCCCATCTTCCTTCTGCAGTCACCTTTACTGCTTAAGACACAAGGTAAGAGGCTCAGTGCCATACTGTTTTCTTGATAGCTGACTGAGAAAATCCACGCTATCTCCAGCTAGACTGTTCCTTCTGTTTCCTCGCACAGAATTGTCACCTAATGACTACAGCAAGGGAACCAGACAGTCCTTTTCTGTGGAACAGGACGTTTGGATTCTAGTCTGCTTACTCACTGGCTTACCTTTCCTTGGGCAACCCTCTTGATAGTTCTCTGCTTCAGTTTCTGCTCCCATAACACAGGCTACTGAGGCTTAAGAAAGCATTGTCAAAGAAAATCTCTGCATCTGCTGTAGTCATCTCAGATACAGAAGGCAGAAGATGGCAGTTCAGGCATTACTCTTCTTTGGGAATGCCGAGTGGTATTTCTGACAGTGACATTGGGCTGGAAGGGCCTTCAAGTATGGCTATGCAAGCAAACCTGGGTGGATAAGCTGATACAAGTTTACAGCATATTAGCTGTTGTGTGGTAACTGCCAATACTGTTGTTTTAACCCTGTATTAGTACCAGCCAGCCAGTCCTCACCTCATAGTTATTTAAAGGCTAAGCATGTATACCCAGACAGTTAACAAGTAGCCGCTAACGATTTTTACGGCTATACCTTAAGTTCAACGTGTTTCAGTTTCACAGCAGTAACGTGCACATAGCAGAAGTTCCCTACATTCAGATGCACTGAGATGCTCAGAGGCTACAGTAACGAGTTTCTCAAAACTACTGTTAAAAAAAGTAACCACCCTTAAATTATCTTCCATTGTGGGCATGACAACATGTAGTGCATGGTTCACTTCCTTAATCTCACAGTCAATTACTTTTTTCAACCCATATAAACATCAGCAGGGAAAAAGAAAAATCTGCATATGTGTTAGTAATAAATTTAAAAATCAGGGCATACCACTTAAGGGTTGACTTGTCAGAAAATGGTAATTAAAAGTGTTCCAGCTGACAGTGCCCCTTTAATGAATTATTAGTAATGTTCTCCGAGAACATTTGATGAAAGACACCATAAGAATTCTTATTTAAACAAACCAAGTTTCTGCATGATGCAACTTGACTGCACAAGAGGGGGAGAATCTCTGTTATAGAATCAAATTACGAAAATAACAAAGTAATGGTTTGAATGATCAGGAAGTAACAGGTGCCCCTTCTGTACTGATTGCCTCTATTTCCTATACCACAGCCTTTTTCCATAGGTGCTTATCTAATAACTACCACTATTTTCTCTAAATTCTATTTTAAAAGCCCAATAAGGTGTAGCGCAGAAGAGTTTTGGTCATCAGCTTCTAACTGTTAACAAGTGTTATACATACATACTACAGTGAACTGACCAGCTCGGTTTTAATGCAGATACAGCAATGCCCAGGGACTGATCCTTTCGGCTAATACCTAATCACGCCAGAGGCTTCTGAGCAGTGGCACGTGCATTACACAAACTTCAAAACAGTCGGCTCGTGCTGGGCAGTGTCAGCAGCAGCAAGCACACTCTCCTCCCATGCACGGTCTTATAGGTGCCTTTGCATAAGAGCCTCGGCACATGCCGATACATCTGATTAGACATAATTTGCTGTTGTACATACCAGCACAGTTCTGGCTGCTGGATCCTGACCCTGCTTTGCTGTGCTCCTGATTGAGGACTGGGGAGCTGAACAAGGTGACACAAAGCGCATGGGTGAGGAGGTGCATGCTTGAGATGGAGGAGCAGAGGGCATTGGACTCTTGGGCTAGGCTCTCAGGTTGAAAAGCAGATGGCAAGCAGCTGGACGGGGGTACACGAGGACTTGGAAACACAGCCCTATTTAGAGGGAGCAATGTGCGGAGTGGGGAAGGAGGAGGGCAAAGGGCACTAAGTCTTAATCATGGATTTGTATTTGGGTGTGAAGGAGACGGGGGCTGGGAGGTGGTGAGACAGGTGGTGGAAAGAGGCTCTCATGCCTCATTTCCTTTCCCTGAGTTTCTTGCTGGTTTCCAGCTCCATCCAGATCTGTTGTTTGTCCTTGACTGTTTCAGGAGAAATGTAACAGAGAGCAGCTCTGGGAATTCACATTTCTTGGCAGAAGTTCTGTGGACCCACCCCTATAGCTGGTAAGCAGTGATATTCTGGGGTAATTGGGTGGTTCTTGAAGGGGGGATGGTCATGGCGAAAGCACTTTCCAGCCATGGAGTTCAGAACATCCTGCACCTGAAAGCTACTCTTGCCTTTCAGCTGTAACCAGCAGCTCACCGTAACACTCAATAACTAAGCTGCAGGATACTAAGGATAACTAACTAGATAATCCTTAAGTCTCTGGACTACAGTGGGAATGAGGGGAGTTTGACACAGGAATGTAGATTTACCTTCTAAGCCAAGTTGCTAAGGAAGTGCCAGTTGTCTATTCCCTCAGCAGCACAATCCACCACAAGATTTACTAGCACTATATACCCTGAGGCTCTATTTCGTGTCTGCGAAACAGGACTGTAGTTCAGCCTGCATATTGGAGAAGGAGCTTTTTAGTTAAGATTCAGAGTCTTTTGTTAGCCCACCCTGAATATCTTCACGAGTCTTTTCCACAGAACAGGTAACTTGGACCACATTTAGGCTGTGGGTGGCTGATGAGTTTGCACGCTCCATACTGAGTGCTCACAGAGGTAAGATGGTTTTATTTGTTTCACAACCCAGGGTTTTGACATGTGAACGTGCTTTCTCTGCAGTATCCCACGATAAATGCAAAGTAATTTAAGTTGGCTCAGACTTTCATAAACTCTCTCAACTACCTTCTGTACTGTAGGGAGAAACGTGCACAGAGTAACCATGGAACAGGTAACAAACAGCAAGGTATTGTTTGAAGCCCTAGGAATTTCTGTCCCAAAGAGGAAAACAAGCAGCTATACAAGTGACACTTGCATCATAGGATACAGCTACTGCGATCTGAATGGCCACCCTGAATGCGAATGTTTGCTAATATCAAGAGATAAAACAAGGAAGTTAATCTCACTTCCTTTATTCATCTAAAATTTGGAGGTAGTGTCTAATCTTGTCACCCAGGTTGCTCACACAAGCTGGTGGTGGGCAGGTGAGATGAGATGCTGAGAAGAACAGCTCCTCCAGTCCTCATATACACTCTCACTCTAGTGTCTCTCTTAAATTAGCTGCCTGGGCTTTTCTAACATTTTGAGGGGTAAAGTGAGGTGAGAGTAAATTCTTCACTGGGTTTACACTACTTTACTAGGACTCCGGAAATCTCAAACCACATCCTGAGGTCTGCTACATAATTTAATTCTGCATGAACTAGAGCAACCAATACAAGATTTTTAAAAGCTTGTTAATAACTGAGGTAAGAGCCTCACTTTTGGAAGTAATTTAGTCCCGGGTTCAAATTAGGCACTTAACAGAAGCAGAAACTTAAATCCAAATCGGAGTCTTGGTACCTAGAGCTGCTTGTGTAGCTGGAGACACAGGTAAGTTCGAGAGGAAGAATTGGATGGAAGCAATTCACCTTGAGATGCCAGTTTCTAACGACTGAGAGGAGCTCTGAGACACCTGAGCTACTCATGTGGGCACTTCAATAAGTTCCCTCAGGTTGGTGGAATGAATCGACATTGTAGAAAATTCCAGCAAGACTTAAGCTCCTAAATGAATGGGAAAGATGCAAGATGCCTGTGCAGGTTAAGCTATATTTTCCACTGGAAATGAGACAGTAGGCTATTTGTAAAAGGTATCTAAGAATTCAACATGTTTCTCACTTTTCTGTCTGGTTTTGTCTGGAACAAAAGGACCTCCTGCAGGAAATGCATTAGATGCTGAACGATAAGAGGCAGAAAGAGTCACTGGGCACTTGGTGATAGTGTAATTTAAATCCAAAGACTTGCACAGTGTGGGAACTCATAATAAATGTAAACTTAAGACTTTCATTTGCAAAAGTATCTGCAAATCGGCTTAATATTTGTCCATCTCAAAAATCCATAGTATATTCCCCTCTGTTTCACTCTTGCTGAGAATATTAAGACATTATGCACACAAAAGCTTTTCTTCTTCTTCTTAGGTAATACACAAGTTTCTGCCAAGATAGCAACTGGGCATCTCTCATTTATGTTCTCCTAAAATCTGAGCTCTATTAAAATTCTGACTACAGCAAACTGATGCCGTGTTGCCAGTCCACAGCAACACATTCAAGATGTCTCAAAGCTTTTTGCAATCATTGAATTTATCCAGCTAACACCCTAGTTTTGCTTCCATCTTATGAGTAGATGAGGGGAACAGACACAAAGGGGAGAACCCTTGTCCCATAGTGCATAAAAAATGTGAAAAGTCAGGAACTGAGCTCAGACACTTGGACTCTCCAGGGAATGCTTTATAACTTGACTATGTTTCCTAGGTCCTGCAGCCAGAAGCCTTCTTATTAGGGCAGAATAGTTTGTTTACGGGTTGAGACACAATATGCTCACTAAGTTTACTTTTTGCTGCAAAATAGCAAGGAATAGAATGTGCTGAATACTGGTCTCTGACCTTGGTAATAAGTTGATTTAATTGGATTTGATTTTTCAAATGTAACATCTCAAGTCAGCCATAAACTCTGGAATTAGCATATCACATCTCAACGCAGGAGAGATTTTAAAGTAGCATAAGGAGATGAAGTCCATGCCTAATGAATTTCAAATTACACTGAGGATGAACTCAGCCATATGCATGTCAAAGTAAAATTGTGCAGGCTCTGAGTGCATCAAGCAGCAAAGTTATTAACGGCTTACACTCACTATTAAGAATGCAAAGTAGCTATTTTGCACCCAGTTTGTTCATATGTCTCTTCACATCAGTGACCCATGTGATGGGTCAATAATTCACTCAATGCACCCTGAAAGCCAAGAACATCTTGCAAGTCAATTACACTTATAGAAATAATTAGACACACAAAAGTAACTGAAGGATTGGAATAGAAAAAGCTCTGCTGGTGAAATACTGCATACCCCAGGGATAGGAGGCTCCGTCCCTGTCTTTAGATTTGCAGCTGGTGTTCCTCAGTACCTTCAAAGGGCACTATGCATGCCCCTGAAAGAAGAAACTAGCCTTAAAAAGGTCAATTTTGAGTTTTAGTATTTCAGGGAATAATCAGGTACTCATGTAACTAAAAGCTATTTGCTTCCTGCAGGAGATGTGAAAAAAAGTGGGACATTAGGCAAATAGCTGCCTACTGAGATTTGATCCTTAAGATTTGCTCCTGAAATTTGTTTAGCTTTTATGGCATTCAATTGTAATAAATCACTGGAACGTTTTAACTGATCTACTAGGCACAAGCGGACTCTAATTCAGCTGGACAAAATTTGCTTCACCAGACCTTGTATGAAAGAGCACCAAATGCCTTTAATACCTCTGACTTCAGCTGGAAATCTCTGAAGTCAGGCTTTTTTACAACCCTTATCTTGGGACAGCAAACTGACTTTAAAAGCCATGGCAGGGGCTGCAGGCTATGCTATACATCCCTACTGCGTAATTCCGGCACTGGAACGATGGCTGTTACCCACATCACGATGCAGCAGCCAAGAAGAGCTGATGGAAGGAAACTATCGAGATGAGACTGTAATGGGACAAGATGTATCTAGACAGCTTGGTTGAACATCACAGAAATCAGGCTTCAGGAACCAGAGGTAGGACAAAATCTGTCAATCAAAGTCTGCAGTGCTGCCAGCACTTGTGATCGGAGCGCCATATGATGAAAAGAAATCTTCCACACTACTGGTGTCTGATACTCTTACTGTTGAACCTCAACTGATTAAACACGCAGCATCAGCCAGCAAGTGCCAATCTACCTTGCAGCTGCCATATGACAGCTTGCAGGCCCTGTGAGCAGAAAAAGGAGCATGGAAGATCAACAGGTAGCAAATGATGTGCTTCAATATACGCTCAGCATGTCAGATGGACAGATACGTAAAGGACCTCCTATAGCAGAGAGCCTGTATTATCCAAAAGGGTACAAGAAAATGTGCATCTGTTCAGGAATGCAATGAATCCTTTCCCTTTTTAACAATTCTATGGTTTCACCATTGGTTTAGTTGCTTTTTAGATGTACAGTAAGAATTAAGAGGCTACATTCTCTCTCCTAGATGCTCCCATTCCCTGTGTTACCAGCTGTAGCCCACCTGACTGATTACAGCAATCAGGTTCTTTATAATTCTGAGGTAAAAAGCAAGTTCAACAAAATTAAGTCCAAAATGCCTATTAATGGAGAGCAAGTCTGGAATGATACTCCTTTCAACATGTCTGCTGGAAAACTTCTGAGTGACAGACAGGACACAGTCAGAGGAACCTAACACACGCTCATGAAGGAAATGGTTTGTCAACATTCCTGTCTAAGAGAAACTATGATCCTCAGTACAGAAATTCAAGAAACAAGGACAACTCGATTGCAAAACAATGACAAATCAAAGCCACTGGCTAGCAGAGAACCAGCAAACAGACAGAAAAGTAGCAAAAGAACTAATAGTAGAAAAGACCATTATAAACTATATATGTGGGATTAACTTATGCGAGTACTAGTTATTAAAGGAAGGGGGATAAGAAGTGTTAAGCAATAAGCAGTACAGAACTCACACTGCAATGTAGCATGCCTTTAATGTCTGGCAACCGAGACACGCAAAGACAAAAAACTACTTTACACACAGTGCAGTGATATAAACTATCCAAGGAGAGAGCTACACATGTACACACACTTTCATCTTGAGAGAAAGCCTTCCTCGCTTTGTTTTTTGTTTACCTTAAGAAAGCAATAAAGTGTGAAAGAACTGCCTTCTGTATGGGAAAAAATAGCAATAATTTGTAGTTATAGCACACCATTGCTCCTGAAAGATCTCAAAATACTTTATGAGTGACAGCTGTGTTCAGGGATCATTTCAGTTACTCCTGAAGCAACATGCTACTCTAACAGGGCAGGGCAGTCCAAAAGTTGCTTTGTAATAAAATAACACCCTACATCATGAAAAACCATGATCAACATTAAAACAGCCTCACAGTTGCACATGAAGTAGTGGAATTATTCTCATTTCCTTTGCAGACAGGGAACATGAGTTAGAAAACAATGGAAACAGTCTGAGACTGCAGAGTCAGGACTACAGCTCAACAACTGCCTGTTTCCAGACCAATGAATCCGACTTTCTCCTCTTCACATCCTTAACCATTTCAGGTGAAGCTGCAGGCTACTGCTGCAGAATGCAGCTACCACCTATCGTGTCATCTGGTACATCTCCAATTCTTTTCTCTCACAATCCTACTATCTGAGAAACGCTCGGGGCTGAGGTTCCCAATGGGAACCTGGCAAAGCAGGGATTTGAATCTGGCTTATCAAGACCAACGTTATAGTCCTATCCATGCTGCTATGGTTGGCTTATTGGCAACAAACCAGCAGAGCATAGTGTCTTTTTGCCAGTTTAGAAATCAAAGTCACCTTGATAACCACAAAAGACTGGGATACTGAAATTACAGCCTGGCTGAAGCTAAGGACTGCAATAGGACAGTGCTCTTAACACTACATGAAAATATTCCCAAACTGCTGACTAGGATAACCACCCATTACACTGTTTACCCTGGTGCTATAAGCAAGTGAAAGACTGCAGCAGAGCAATACTACTGCAGCGTGCAATTCATACCATGAGTTACAAACATCTGGTCGGAGCACCAACAAGCTACGTACAGTCTATATCATAAAAACACAGTGGCAGAATTCAAAGGAACTCTTCCCACTGCAGTATCATCCAGGTTAGGTGCTCGTTTGCCTTTCCCTCATCTTCCTCAGGTTCATGCAGAGGGAGTATTACAGACCTGACAAACAGTACGTCAAATCCTGTCTCTAAGGCTGCCTGCATGTGCAGTGTGTGACTACACAGCAGGGCTAGCAAGGCTGCGGTAGTCTGTTCTGAGTATTCTTTTACTGCATCTCTCCTCTGGAGCTGGAATTGGCAGTTACCTGTGATGTGAACTACTGCAAGAAGAGTTTATATCATGGCAGCATTTACTTTCTTGCTTTTGTTCTTTCAGCACTGTGCAGAGTGCAGAGAGAGCAACTTCATGCTTTCCTTGTGCATTGAGTAAGCAAGAACCTTTCTCCAACCACACTGAAAGCTGTTGCAACAGTGCTAAATGTTTTCTGCCAACAATCTTTCCCACGCCCAGAGCTAGGTCCTTTTCAGGGTGGTATGAAGCCACTATCAGTTTAAATTTACCGACACTTTGGAAAGAAAGAGTGTATGTGAACGGGAGCTTTTATATGACAAGGTAATGCTGAGTACTGGGATACCTTGAGATTAGATGCCGAGGCAGGGTCAGAACTGTCACAGTATCCGGAGGTGGGTTTGCCCTGGGTAATGGCTCTCTTCTGGCTGTGTCCCTGATGCCTGAATCAGCCGCCTCTCAGCCTTCCGGACTCCTCCAGAAAGCCCTTTTGCCGCACCATGCTGGTGACTGAGACTTGACATTGCCAATCTGTAGAAACAAATTGTGAGTTAATGATTCAACCCCTTAAATACTTCAGCACAAAGAACAACAAAATGAGAGAACGTGAATTGGCTCACATGACTCTGTCCATTTTCCCTGTGACTTTTATGGTTGGTGTTTATGCAGTATTGCCTCCCCAGCCCACATCTTACTGCAGTATAGTTCTTTGGTTATAGATAGCTTTTGCTTATAGTCATACAGGTGAGAACTTATTACAGTCTGCCTTACATTTAGAGCGCAGTGCCTTTTTCTGGCAACAGAGAGGAAAAATGACGAGACAAAACCTGCCTTCCTCCTTTAGAAAGTTTCAACAAAAAGCAAAACGTTCTATTTTCAACACTTCTCAGTAAATAAAAATTAATTCTCTTAAAGTAGAATACAAAACTAGCATAACACTCCTGGTGAGTTAAATCCCTAATTTTTTTCTCTTGCAACCACAACAACACATCACACACAAATCCACTGCAATGAGAATTCTTTTTTTTTTGACCAAAGAAAAAAATCCCAAAAGATATCATTTGCTTGAGAAATAATTTCTCCCAGAGAGCCACTTCCTATTGAAACTTTAATATTTTCAGTGCAAACCTAGTTGTCTGAAAATAGAAATAGTTCTGTTGGGAAATCCTGCTGTATAGTAAAGACAGCTTAGCTCCCAGTTCTCTGTTCTCCAGAGGCAAGATACCCAGCATGACTGCATATCTCATGATGCACCCTGCAGGTGAAGTGGATCATCTGCTGCATGGGAATTCCCTGTCACAGTAGAAGGTGCCATGGGAGATACAGTCTCGCCGTGGAATTAGCCTGGCACTGCAAAAATATCAAATAATGACGTTTTCTATATGCCTATGAAGTGGTCGTTGCTGGAGAGTACTGGCAAATGTTTTTGACTAGACGGAACTATTTTGCAAGTGCCATGTTTCTAGAAAGTGGCAGAAAGCGAATGACTGTGGGCCAGGGCTGGCCTCTTGCCTCCGTGGCACGTAGGGCAGGAAAAAATGCTACTTCTGTAAATTTACCCAAACCTTAATGGTGTTTGCTTATGTGAGATGTCATTTGCTCTCCAGTCAGCTGAGGTCTTTAGACTATCTCTCCCAGTAAATGCAGTCATGGATTAATTTTGTGTGCAGCACTAATTACAATGTTATTAATTGCTAACAATGACAGTAATGGCTTTATTGCTGTAAGTCCTTTATTTATACACCTGAAGTAAGTATTTTAACCTTTGAGGACCCCAAACACTCCTGAGCTTTCAGAAAACATGACTTGCTTGAGTCTGCTGCAGTGCCTGTTCTTTCATTTATTCATTTGCCTGTGTGCTCATGAATGAATTATTTCTTCAAGTCAGCTTTGTGAGGGGAAACTGCAGCCTATCTTTTCAAACCATGTATACATGGCACAGTGCAAGCAACATTCCTGGATGCAATTAGCTACTCTTTGTTATCGCTGAAACCTTACTGGAAGTGTGACTCCAAGGTGTGCTCAAGTGACTCTAGGGCTGCTCAGCAGCAGACCACATCAGGTAGCAAACTCTACAAAACATATACAAAGCATAATGAGAAGGAAGATCCAATTTTCAGCCAGAGGTTCGGAAAGCCCCTGCTATAGGCTGGCAAGGTGTTACAGCAGTCTTCCTGAAGTGACTTAGTCCCTTAAGTAGTCAACAGCTCCTGTAGAGTCCATACATCCCATCTATGTCAGAGCATACATGTTTCATTCCCTTAAAAATCAGGACATGGGGGAAGCAAGGGAGGGGATAGCACATGTCCTTGTTATATCACTCTCAGGGTGGCTGAAACGGTCCTAGTTCACCCAGTTTAAGAGATAGAAGGATGAAACCTCCCTCTCTCCTATCTGAAGAGGAAAGTTAGGCGCTTAAGAGGACTTCTTCATTAGGTACGCACATAAAGCTGGCTAGATTGTACCTGCATGCCTACAGTAATCTGAGCAGAAAGGTATCTGTTCTAAAGGTATTTCATATTCACAGTGGATATCATAAATTAATGCACAACCCACAGGCAGGCAAGTACCACTTTGCCTTGCCTCCTGAAAAATGGCCATCATTGCAATGGCAAAGGGCAGCTCTTTAACCTCTTACAGCAATTCTACTTAGCAGAAGAGAGGACAAGGCAGGGGATAAAATCCTTTGGTGTATCCACTAGAAATTCCAGTTGGACTTTAGGTTGGCAAAATGGAGTCACTGGGACTGGAGCTGTGACAAGACTCCCAGATTAGCGTGCTGAGCCGGACTGAAGGATCATATTTCCCAGATGGAACTGGCATTTCGGTCACCACTTTGGAGGCATAGCCACTGCGTTCAGTACTCAGATCTGCTATCAGGAATAAATACTTAATGACGACATTGCCAGGCCCAAGAAGAAAGCTGCCTGTGTCAGCTTGCCAGTACCAGCAGGTCTGGACCCTTTGCTAAGGTGTCCATCAAAAAGATAAAGGGGACATGGAGGATGGTGTAAATCAGATTCTTTCTAGACATAGCCCTTGGGCTAACTGGCTGCTTTAGGCGAGCTTACATTCTTGCTATACTTACAATGGATTCAACAGAGGGCCAGCACTCTTTGGCAGTCCTTGATTCTGATGTAATTTGGATATAAGCAGCAAGACAGGGAGACGGGATGCTGCAGTTGTCATCCCATCACAACAGGCACATTCCTGCTCTACCCAGGGCAGCTAGTGAAGGGCAAATGAGCTATACTCTCCAAAGGTCTCAGTAGTAAAGCAGCCAGCAGATAATACACCATGAGACTCAGTGTTACAGTTTGCTATTCTAATAAAAAATGATTTTATAAGGTATTAGGAATTGGATATTTCACATACTTTGTTCAGAGAAAGTTCAACAAAAAGAAAAACACAGAAAGAACTGAAAGAAGATCTGAGTTTTGAAAAGACCTGAACGGGACTGGAAAAAATAATCCTTTAACTCTGTATCCCCCTTTCTTCTACCTAAGCTTCTTAGAACTTCATCTGAATCCCTAACAAAGATGTATTTCTCACAAAAGCTGCGGGTTCAGTGGGCTGCTTTTCGTTTATGCTGTCTCCCCCTAATGATTCGGTTCTGCCAACTTTGCTCATACATCCAGTGCTGTGAGGGAAGAAATACGTGTGAAGCCATAGATATCAGAACTTCAGTGAAACAGCAGGCGACAGAACTTTGTTCTTGTCAGGCCCCCATCAAACGTTAAACACCTTCCCCTTCCTTCACTCACTGATCTCCTCAAGTGCTGCACGTGGCTGAGATTAAAGCCATTCGCCTGGATTAATGTGCTCCGCACACAGCATTGCACAAAGGACTTACCCAAAGAACAATTAAAGCGCCTGGTCATTATCCCCCACATTCAAAATTTTTCAAACCAAAACAACTGAAAGCAAGTAAGAGCAAAGAGGACCACTCAGTTACATTGCTGGGTGAGCACAGGAACTCCAGCTGGTATGTAGCAATCAGGAACTGTAATGGTTGTTGTTACCTACTTGCAGGAATGCAGAGAAAAGAAAAGGTAGAAATGCATCTGTTAAGAACCGACTTTCTGGGCATTTATCAAATCTTCTGGGTAGAGGGAACTGATAGATTAGTTAGGAAAGATTAGGAATTTGAGAATGGAAATCTAAAAGTTTCTGCTTACTCTAGTGATCACTGTGAAACACAAGACTGGAACAGGGAAATGGAAACTCCTTGTTTTCATAGCTAACCTTGACGTGTCATCTTTATTCATTGAGTAGTTTTATTGGTAAATGTCCCATTGTTTAAGAATACAAGCAGTGCAGTGCACCTTCTATAAACATATGATGCCTGGGGACAGCAGCCACTTTGCTAACTCCTGCAACGAGGAATTTCACATGCAAGACAGACAGGAATACCGTTGTTTGTTTGGGCCCAACAGGAAACATATCCTGGTAAATATTAGCTAAGACATAGTTGGGTTACCTTTGCTGATTTGAACTGAAAGGACTTTAAGTGCTGTATTACATAACTCGCTTTACATAATCTCCTCTAGACAGTCTGTGATATACTTGCAGCATGCTTACACAGGAGGGAATTTTTCTCCTGGCGAAGCAAATCAACACACTTCAGTTGCATGTGGAAGCAAGAAAGAGTTGTTGAAGGGAGAATCCCGTTGTCATCCTGCCTGAAGAAGGGTGTAATTCTTCTGCCTCTTTGATCTACTTGGGGGTAGCTTAAGCAGGGCTTGTAAAACAGCCTCTGAAGAGGGCGAGTAAGATTTAAAGAGGCAGGAAAAGAATGGTAAGGTTGGGGACCTATTTTCAAGGTTCCAGTCTGATGACCATGCTGATTAGCTTGCTCTCATCTCTTCCATGATTATCATCTGTTGAACTGTATGTCCAGACCCTTGGTCAAATTCCCCAAGGTTTCCAATGAAGGCTGAATCAGACCTACCAGAATTTTGGTAGCAATTTGTCACGACCTCTAGCATGACAAGATGGGTAGATTAGAAACCATACTTTTTCTTCAGCTTTCTTTCCTTCACATCTGTTTACTAGGATTAGGAGCAAGTCTGCTGTAGCTCACCTATGCCAAAGGTACACGCGTGCAGCTTATGATGCACAAGGTGTGGCATCCCCGCATTTTGCATGCTGTGTCTGCTCTGGTAATGACAGCCAACGTTCACGTTATTGCAGAAAAGGACAAAATGAATGCAAATGACAGCTGAAGCTGCACGTTTTTGCACAAGAAATAGGGGTATGAAATGTTAAAAACTGAGAAGCTTCTTGGAATAGCATGTTGCACAGGAATACTTTATTTTTGCTTGAACTATGCATTAACATGAACATATTAAAAGTGCATCAGGAAAATAAAACTTGAGGATTGTTTAGAAAGTGACCTCATTTCCCCCTTCCTCAGATACGTGCTTAAAGTTTAACCTTTGTCAGCTACACTGGCAACCAATAAGTTCAACAGCAAAACTTTAAAACAGTGAAAAGCTACATTACAACAAAAGTGACCTTCATTTTTTTCATCCTAATTTTAATGAGGAGAGGAGAAAGGTGATTTCAGCCTAAGTGCAGAAAAAAGGCAACTGTATAAGACATAGAAACAAATTCATTCTCAGGGCTGTTGATATAAACAAGGACATCAAATCATAGAATTTACCTCTGGCTTTATAAAATGTAATTGATTTATACTTAGGCTCCATCACTGCTAATTTAATATTTTCCCTTTGCTACTGATCATCATATCTAAAGGTTTTCTCTGGCCCCCATAACTATGTCTAATGGAAGGATTTCTGGTTTAGCCAACTAAAACATTAGGCAGTTTCTCTAAATTAATCTAGATGCCTACAGAGTAAGTGAGACACTTTGCCAAAGAGCCATTCGTTCCTTCATAAAACAACTGTGGTAACAAGACACATGGAGCCTCAGAAGGTGCATAGGCTTCCTTCACTGTCTATGAGGAGTCAGCTGTACAACTGGCATAGGCGATTATCTACTGTTTAAATGGCTGAAGTTAAATGAGACAAATTTCACACTGAATAACTCACATCAGTGTATCTAATCCACTACATGCCTATGGATTATCCTCATTTTGAGTATATGAAATTAGGGTTTAAGAGAGCTAAACAACTCTTGCCACAGATATTTAAGCACGTTATTACCCCCTGAAATCAAGCAAAATTTGTGTAGTCCACTTGACAACAATTTGAGCCCAAGCATTTTGCTCCTAGCCAAAAAGGAAGCCTGGGTGGGACAGTGATATAATGCAGGGTTTCTAGGTAAGTGTTGCAGCATCTTTAGCTTGCATCTAAAAGAAAAAAAAAATCATTCCTAAGGGTTGTTTTTAGTGTCACCCTCTCTTGGGAAGGGTAATGCAGCAGTAAAGTAACAGTGGCAAACAATTACAAAGCCCCCAGCATCTCCTCATCTGAGATGCACTCTTCACATCCAGATCCTTCTACAAAAAACCTCATCCATAGCAGCTGCAGGTGCCCAAAACATTCAGGTCTCTGTGGCTGGGGACACTATGTCCTTACAAACACAGTAAACTCCGAACATCCTTTGTGTGAGTCACCAGTGAGATTTTCCCCTCAAGTTCTTAATTTATTTCAGTTGGTTTTAAGCTGAAGCATTTTGCCCCCAAGAAATACGATTACAGTACACAGTTAAATTTGACTACATGAGAAGAATTTGTTTAACAAAGGCTCAATGAATAGGCACAACAAGGGTATGCTCTCAGGGTGGGTTAGCACTGTGCACTAATCAAACACATCCTCTCTGGCAAGGAAACACATTTTATGCTTGAAGGGTGATCAACTCTGAAATAAATTATTTCTTCTATGAACATTCCTAAGCTTTGGGTCAAAATCAGCCCCTAGATCTGTCTATGAACATAGCAGGCAATCCCTAACTCTACCGGGTCAATCTCTCCCCACGCCTGCATGCCTGAATAACTCCAAGACTGGGAATTTTCCAAATATAGGTTGATCCAAATTCCAGTCTGAACACATCTGTAGTATTTTCTCCACCAATGACTTGTATTCCCTGGGTCTCTTGTTAACATGGCCAATCATAAAGGACAACATTAACAGGGACACAGAGCTACACTTTCCTTTAAGAATGGATTTCAGATTCTGATACTTTAGTGGCATTACCTTTGTGGTGAGTAAACATCCAATTCTCCTGCTGCTGAAATTTAATCTTTTCTTTTATTCTCACCCAGAAGTCCTATTTGAAATGCTTTTGAGATTCCAGAGTTTGAAATTCACACCCTCAAACCCAATCTATAACTATGCTAAAAATAACTGCATATCTGGCTTAATTATGCCTTCTGCATCTGCTCTCATTTCTTCCTAAATTCGCTATCCACATCATATCCAGGGTCTCCTAATGCCGATGTACAAACACACATTTGCAGAGACAGGCCCCACTTCATCTTCTAAAAGGCAGAAAGACCTCCTCAAAACCCAGCCACTCCCCACCAGTTTTCCCAATGTATGTCCACAATGAAGTTACCTGCTTCTTTGTGCCTCCACTTACTCAACTAAGCAGAGGACAATGTTAACAGTTGACTGATTCAAAGTTTACTGAGTAAGCCAAAATGATTATTTTTTGCTGGAATGCTCCTTAGGCAAGAATCTGCTAGTTTCCTCATATACTTACTGGAACTTTTCCCCACCAGCTGAGGGAAAATATGCAAATTATATAACTTTTTCCTAAACAAGCATCTTGAGACTTTGTCAGAATTTACTTCTCCCCTGCAGGTATAAACGAAACCTGCATTACCCGTAATGTTTATTATTTCTTACTCTGCAGAACACTGTCAACAGAGGGAATGTTCAACTACCTCCGGAAACGCTTTACCAGCCACATCAGAGAACGTAGCCGGCGAAGGGCAAGGCTTGTCTCTAAAGATGGAAGGTGTAACATCGAGTTTGGCAATGTAGAACAGTCAAGGTTTGTCTTTTTGATTGATATATGGACAACTATCCTGGATCTCAGATGGAGATACAAAATGACTATCTTCATTTCAGCATTCTTAGGCAGCTGGTTTCTATTTGGCCTCCTCTGGTATGTTGTGGCATACATACACAAAGATCTTCCAGAATTCAATCCTTCCATCAATCACACCCCTTGTGTTGAGAATATCAACGGCCTGACTTCAGCTTTCCTGTTCTCCTTGGAGACCCAGGTAACCATCGGTTATGGCTTCAGATGTGTCACAGAACAATGTGCCACTGCTATTTTCCTGCTCATCTTCCAGTCTATCTTGGGGGTAATCATCAATTCTTTTATGTGTGGTGCCATCTTGGCCAAGATATCGAGGTCCAAAAACCGGGCTAAGACAATCACCTTCAGCAAGAATGCTGTCATCAGCAAACGTGGTGGGAAGCTCTGCCTCCTTATTCGGGTGGCAAACCTCAGGAAGAGTCTGCTGATTGGGAGTCACATCTACGGAAAGCTTCTGAAGACCACCATCACCCCAGAAGGAGAAACAATCATTTTGGATCAGGTCAACATAGAATTCGTAGTTGATGCTGGCAATGAGAATCTCTTCTTCATTTCCCCATTAACTATTTATCATATCATAGATAAGAACAGCCCATTCTTCCACATGGCAGCAGAAACCATTCTGCAGCAAGATTTTGAATTGGTGGTGTTTTTAGATGGCACTGTTGAAGCCACTAGCGCTACCTGTCAAGTGAGGACATCCTACATACCAGAAGAGGTGCTCTGGGGTTATCGCTTTGCTCCCATTGTGTCCAAGACCAAAGAAGGGAAATACAGAGTAGACTTCCAGAACTTCAGCAAGACAGTGGCTGTGGAGACTCCCCACTGCGCCTTCTGTCTCTACAATGAGAAAGAAGCTAAAGCCAAAGAGAAGAAAGGTTATGACAATCCTGGTTTTGTCTTGTCAGAAGTTAGTGAAACCAGTGACACAAAAATGTAGTTCCAGATATTCATGGGACTGTGTCTTTTCTCATGATGAATTCAATCTTGAGAGGATTAATAACTTAGTAAAACAAAAAAGAAACACAGGTTTGTTTTTTCTCTAAGACAGCATTTATCTTCTCAAAAGCCTAAAATCAAAGAGGCACAGAATACCAGTGATCTCCAGAACACTATTTAACTACACTATATATATATTGCATAGAATTTATATTTTTATACCTATGGGACATTTTATGAAGCTGCTATGTTGGAATGTCCAACTAATTTAAGTTCCCAGAGGCACGCAAGTCTGTTAAAAAGCCTGAAAAGATGGAGAGAAATTTTAGGACATGTTAAAGACACACAGCTGTTGGAATAAGAACATGAAAAGGGGAGACAGAAGGCAAAGCTAAGGAAACTTAAGGGACTTAGGAGCCAAAACCTCAAAAAATGTATGTTTCTGGTTGCCAAAGTCCTCTATGAAAGCAGACTCTCTGGCTTCGGAACACTTGAGCACTTTTGAACATTTTGAAACAATTCCTTCTTTCTTTGAGGCTGGTACATCTACAGAAATGGAGCATTAAGGGATGGTGCATGCTTAGGAAGCTAGAAAAGACAAAGCTTGGGCCATCCTGCTGCATCTAGAACTCTGTAAAATACAACTTCTCTCCTGTGAAAGCCTTTGATTCCTTTCAGGGAAAAATAGCCAAATGGAAATGAAAAGTGAAAAAACAAGGAGAAGCAGAGACCCACTATGGGAGAAGAGGAATTTTGCAGCTTATTCCTGTCTCGCCCTTCAGATGCTCTTCTCTCCACTTCCCCAAGAGCTGGCTAACTGTGAAATTAGGAAACATCTGAAGACAACTGTGCAGAAAGGTGAGCCACAGTAGGGAGATGAAGAATTGCTTCACACCTGGCAGAAAAGCAATCCACTGGGAGCAGAGAGGAAGTTCCCAGCTCTAGATGTATCCTTCAAAAAAATCCACAATGCAAACACAGATTATCTTTTCCTTTGAAGCATGAAGGTCTTGTTAAAACAAAAACACAGCATAGGAGCCTCCCACCAACAGTGGGCTTCAGATTTAGTTCCAAACCGTTCATCTCACCACAGCAACATGTGCATCCCTGCAGGAAACAAGTTCTTCTCAGTGGTAGCTAAGTAGTGGTCAACATCTTCCGGGTATGATTTTTGACATTTAAGTTTCAAATGCAACAAGAAGCGTCAATAACTTTTTGGTGAATTTACACTTCCTCACAGCCTTCCCCCCCCCCCCCATTAGTTCTTTTGCTGAGAGTTCAAGTGGCAGACCAAAGAGAGAGGTTTTGGGGAACTCTTCCCAGTGACGTAATTCAGCTCATGTATTTTCAACACTGTGGTAAAATGGAAGCACCTTTTTTTAAAAGCTGCTGGACTGAGCAGTTTTAAAAGGAGAGAATTCAGCAGGTCAAATGATGACAAGATAAAGCTGCTTTGCAAATGAACATAATGTGAGTATGGAAATCAAACTCTGGGAACCAAGAGTGTTCAGGTCTCAGTCCCACTGTAGTATCAACTCCTTTGTTGGTTCAGAACAAATCACTTTAGTATGTATCTCAGATTTGCCATCTGTAACATGGGACATAAAGTACTTACGCTGTACAAAGAACAATGTTATGAACAATTATGTCACTAAAGCACTTTAAAAGGCAATTCTCAACTGTCTCAATCTTTCCTCTCTTCAATGCACCACTGTTACACACCCTTCTTCACTGGAAGGAATGGTGAAAAGGTCAGCACAAAGTTCTGTTCTCATCACACATCAGAATTACTAAAAACGGTTGCAGAATGCTAGAACTGCCAGCAGAAACCTTCAAGGTGATTCACAGATATTGCCCAATATTTTAAGCATATCATTTTGCAACCTTGCAAAATAACATTTTCAACTGTAAAAATATTTTTACAGTCCCAATCACCACGGCATCTGAGCCCCTCCAACCATTAGTGCATCTCAGATTGTCTGCTTGGAAGACCAGTTTTATTATCGTGCACTCTGAATGGCACAAAGCACAAACAGCGAGTGATTAGTGGCCATCCACAGAACTCTAGGAGGGAGCAGGGAAGCGAAATGAAGTCTCAAGAATCCCAGGCTTGTCTGAACCAAAAGGCTACTGTGCTGCTCAGTCCTTCCATAGTTGCTGCTACATTTCCCTTATAGGCTTCCTGTACAGCTGCCCTGTGTGTGACTTCCCTAGAAAGCAGTACTGTCAGTACTCAAGGCTTACAACTTATACCTCTTACCCCTGGGAGAAGACATGCACCAAGATGCCCTTAATGGAAGTAGAAGGATAGTCTTCACTGTACAAAAAAAGCAAGTCAATAGGAAATCCATTTAAAAGGTCAAGCCCAGTGTGCAATGAGGAGACAGGAAAGATTCCAATTTTCTTTAAGTAAAGCTGGTTTGGGATGTTAGTGCTAGGGGGGGAAAAAAAATAATCAAATACTACTCCAGCACCTGTCCAAGAGGTGGTGTACATCCTCCAAAGTTTAAGGGTCCCTAAACAACGCGCTTTCAGGCACCACCTTTGGAAAGCCATCTCAAAATCCTAAACCTCCAAGTCCTTCATGACACAGCTCTTTAACCTTTTGCCCTGTGTCTCTACAGCACAAGCCTGAGGAGGTGTTATTCCATTTCTGGAAGTATTAAGTGCTACCACAACGCAAACAGAAGACACTTGATCTCACTGCAAGGGTGGTTACCTGTTGTTCACTCTATTCTGACAGTTACACCTGTCTCAAAAGCTAGCTATGCTGCCTACAGTAAGGGAAGGGTGATTGTATTCTTTTGCATGTTTTGGTATTAGAGGGGGAACTGGCTACTGCATGAAGAGAGAAGGTATGAGGGGAACATATCCGAAGTTGCCAGGGCCACGGCTGAGCTATCAAGCTTATTTAGAGGGGGATCAGACTGGGACCTAAATGGGAATCTCAGAATAAAACCCACCTCCCATGAGCCTCCTGCTGATTGTCACTTCAGGAAACGCCTGCCAGTCCCCGCCTGCCCGCGGTGCACCAAGCAGGAGATAGAGCACTCTAGTCAGAGCCCAGCAGCAGGAGAACAATGAGTGGCATTTCCTCTTTCTGTCCAGAGAGGGCTGTTTGTCACCAGAGAGATAAAGGCCCAGGGCAGGGAAAAAGGGTTATCAGGAGACACGCCGCACACAGTGCCACTCAGGACAGACTCCATAGGAAATCTATTTTGGGGGCTATCACCCCTACTGCCATTAAAAGAAAGTTCAGTTAAGAGGATGAAAATAAATTTAATCTTGCTGAGCAGAAGTGGCTGGAGGGAACCACAGACCCAATACTGGAAAACAAAGACTGGTTTCTTTACTGGTGACACTGTTTCATTTTTACATCTCCACAGCACTCTTTTCAAGCCTGATGGTCCTCTTCTCCCTCCCTGTCCATCCATTCTGCAGGCTGCCCATGCTGCTGCAGCAATAGTTAGTCCTTTCCACAAAGTGGAACATGCTATGGAGGCCAACAGCCTAGTCCATACGAAGCAAAGAAGAAAGTCCCGTCTCTTCAGGAGAAGAAAATCAGACCATGTACTTAGTGCTGGATTAAGGCCTAAAGGATTTAGCTGTGAAAGTGTTAGCCAAGCAGCTAGGCTTGGGAATAATGTGTCTGCACTAAATTTAATTTATCTTCTCATTTCACAAACAACATGTTTCTTCTACTGTATTTATTTTAAACATTCATTCAAGCTGTGCATAATATTTCAATCATTTTGAAATAGATTTACCCTCCTGCTGGCAAACGAATAAGGCATCCTGCTGACTGCTGGAGAAAGGGCCATGAATTAAAATAACTGCTTTTAGTAAACTGACATGTGCTAGTTAGCTGTCTCCACACACTCTTTGGTAGTAACTGGTGAAAAGAGACCCCTAAATAACAATAAAAAAACAAAAAACCCTGGCAAACTGTCTAGATACTCATACTGACTTGCATTGTTGGAATGTGGCAGACCACTGCTAACTAGCTCACAGCAACTGCCTGGACAACTCCTGCATGTACACACTTCCTTGTAAACTCAACTACTCACCCATAAACAAGTCAGCAGCGTGCAAAGCCCCGACACAAGTGAGAGCAGCTGAGGTGTCATATCCTCTTTCTTCTCCCCAGGCAGCAAACTGATGTGGTTAGACTCATGCGAATTCAGCTGGGAAGAGCCTTTATTTCCCCTTCCCTTTTATTTTGCCCCCTTCAATACACCCCCGCCTTGAACTGTCATGGTGCTGGCCCAATTCCTGTTCCCCACACAAGCAGGGAGAAACCACAGCACAACGCAAGGAATGTGAGCAGAGCCCCTGCCGCGGCAGGGACGGGGGAAGCTGAGCAAGTTCCCAAACCCTCTGGTGAATCTGTGCCTACAGCTTCTTGCCGTAGCCTGGGGAACCTCTACGACAACACCATCACTGACCCTCAATCACATATAACTCTGTGACGGTGTCACTGGAAGAAGAGTGAGGAAGGCTAAAGCCCTCTCTCCACAGCTGCTAGAATACACAATGTTTCCTGAGGCCAAGCTGACATTCCTGTGGTGGAGGCATCTGCCTGGGGAAGCTTACGACTTGAACAAACTCACCGCTGCACAAGACAGACATAAATTCTCCCTGCTCCAGGGGCTGGACAAGCAAGGGGAGGCTGGAAATGAGACAGTCTCGCTTCGCATCTCAATTTGCATGCTGCTAGCCAAATTTAAGTGTGGAAAGTATTGAAGCCCTTGCTCTCCTGGGTGACCGCATCCCAAGCAAGCTCTGCAGAGACAAAGTTACCGCATTATTCTGTTCTGACAACCCACCACAGAAGCAGGCTGGGATGCTAGAGACCACGCAAGGGTGCTGTCAGAGGGATCCGAGCGATCCCCTAAGTGTCTTCTGTCTCGCTGCCGCTGGATGGCAGCCCTTACCTCCAGATCAACCGCACAGCCAGCTCCGATCTCCATGCAGGCAGCAACCCTAAACTTCGTGTTGGCAGTGCAGCAAACTTAACAGTGCGAAGTATGGCAATCTTGAAAGCGCAAAGCAAGAATTTATTGGGACTGTTCCTTATTTTATTACACAAAGTTTAATGCATTTAGTGACTTATTTTTGGCACGAGGTCTGCTAGCTGGATATATTTAGCCACTTCGCAGAAGTGTCGGGAGACTTAATTCACTGCAATGAATTCAGAGGTGATGTGTAAGTGGAGGGTTGGGGGCTGTAAACATCACGTCTGCAGTGGCATCTAAAGCACCCTTAACAGAGTCTGCAGTAGGTGGGGTGGGTTAGTAACAGCGAGGCTGGGTCTGGGGAGACTTATATTCCATATGCAATTCTGTTCTGTAACTTCAAGCAAGTCACCGCTCCCTGCTTTGAGCCTCAGTTTCCCCAGCTGTTTGAAAAAAGCAAAAACACAGGCCACCTTGGGAAAGCTTTGAGTTCTAGCTCTGTGTTAGTTTTGCAACAGTGCCCAAAAGCGTCTGTTCAGCTGAAGCCCCCCTCCGATTTGGAAGTGTTCCTGGTACATTACAGAGCCTACAGAAACTCACACAAAGGATTCAGTGCCACTGTAGCAGCGTGTGTAAAACCAGTATATCACTTCACAGTATCTAGAAGTTCAAATTATGTCCTTTTGTGCTCCTGTGCCAGGGGCTTTGCAAACACCACCAAAGGATCCTTAGCCCATTAATCCCTACAGGGTTACTCCTCCAAAACACTAATTGGGCAGACTCCCAGCCCAGAGCCTTGCGAGGTTTCCCCGCACGCCCAACCCCAGGCTGCCCTCGACCAGTGCCTCCAGCACACACACACCGCCTCAGACACCCGAGACCTGCCGCACCGCCGCAAATTCAGCCCACCCCACGCCGTGCACAAGCCGCCGGCCTGCGGGACGACGGCGGGTGGCAGCCCGGGGCGGGCTCCCTCACCCCGGGGCGGGTGAGGAGAGGCTCGGGCGGATGGCTAGAAGGGACCAGTCACCCCTTCACCGTGGGTGGGGGCAAAACCTGCTGGCCGGGGCGGTTCGGGGGTTCAACACCTACTCACCGGGGGCAAGGGGGGGGCGACGGCGACTCGGCGGGGCGGTTGGCCGCGCTCTGAGGAGAGGGGCGACCGTTAGCGGCTCGCGCGCCCGCCCCACGCGCAGGAGCCCCGCTGCCCCATGGCGCCCCCCAGCGGCCGCAGCGAGCGCCGCTCCCTCCTCTCCCCCCCGCCCACCCCGGGAGGAGGAGGCCGCTCCTGCGGCCCCCGGCCCCGCGCTGCTGCCCAAATCCCCCCCCCCCGCCCAAGGTCGGGGCTGCCGGTATCCCTGTGTCCACAGGGCTTGCAGCGGTGCTGGCTGGGAAGTTTAGACTGCTGCCGCTGCTGTTGAGCTCCGTATCAGCCCTGAGCTTCAAGAACTGGAGCTTTAAGAAAAGTTTCAAACCCTTCACAGTCACACGAACCCTAAACAGAAATCATAAATGCTTTGGGTTGGAAGGGACCTTTACTGGCCATCGAGTCCAATCCCCCTGCAAGAGCAGGGACATCTTTAACTGATCAGGTTGCTCAGAGCCCCATCCAACCTGACCTTGAATGTTGCCAGGGATGGGGCCTCCACTACCTCTCTGGGCAACCTGTGCCAGTGCTTCACCACCCTCATTGTAAAAAAATTCTTTCTTAAATCCAGTCTAAATCTGCCCTCCCTTAGTTTAAAACCGTTGCTCCTTGTCCTGTCACAACAGGCCTTGCTAAAAAGTCTGTCCCCGTCTTTCCTATAGGCCCCCTTTACGTACTGGAAGGCTGCTATAAGGTCTCCCCACAGCCTTCTCTTCTCCAGGCTGAGCAAACCCCTCTTATTTAACTTAACACTGTGGTATATTAGCCCTACAGGTCTTGAGGGTGACAGGAAAGCTAAGGGTGGGGTTCAGGTTATGGCAGGTACCATCTGCCAACACTCACAGCACAGCCTCCTCCAGCAGCCACGCAGAGACACTTGGAAACCAGACCTTGCACGTCCCAGGGGCTGGGGATGCTGTTCAGCCCCACGCGTGACATGCCAGCGGCAGCCAGCACAGGCCTGTAGCAGCGGAGACTCCTTTGGCTTGTGCATAGGACTTTACAGCAGCAGGGAAGGTAAAGTAGATCCAGCATCGGACTTTACAGCTCCAGGAGACAGAAAGTTAATGAAAAGCCAAAGCAAATAACAAGTTTGCAGCAGTTCCTGGAAAGGAAGAAGCAAGCTCTTGTGTTGAAATAGCTGTGCATCAAACTGCCAGAGTCCCTGGGTCGTTCCTCCTCCTTCAGCAATGACAACTTAAAATAAGAAATACGGATCTTCATCCTTTTCTGCCTTCTCCTAGATAAGGAACAGCTAGGTCCCCTCCTCTAAGAAAACTTCCTCTGCCCAAAGAAACCTTCCTGCTTGTTTGCTGCAGCTATTTCTACTGGTTGAAGTGGCTGCTCAGCTGCAAACACCCCTGGCCATCACTGACACACCTGCACAGCACCCTGCTCGGGGCAGCTCATTCCCCACTGCAGAGGTGTAGAGTTGACAGGGGATATTGCTGTGGTGGCCTCAAAGCTGCTTTTCCTTCTTACTTGTATTTCTTTTTAGTGGGTTTAGTATCAGGGTCTGCTTGCAACTCTCGGAGCCTGAAGAGCTGAATTTTGCCAAGGATCTCTAACTCTCCTCTGATATGATAGAAGAATCTGAGCTTTATGTGCAGGGATTTCTACCTCTGTAGATGAAAAAATCGTCACACACAAGCTAAATCATGTGTTACGTGTCATTCTTCACATGGCCTTAGTCGAAGGTCTCTTAATTCTTTTCTAACAAGATAGAAAAGTCTGAGCTTTATTTGCAACGAGTTCTGCTTTTACAGATGAAAATCGTAATACATATGTTATGCTAGGTATTGTGCAAAAGTATACAAATAGGGTCTTTGAAGTGAATTTAAAAACCCCAGCCCCCGATGTGCCTCTAGACTGCAGCTCTAATTAACACCAAATGCGGCAACGCTCGGTCTGATGTGGGAGAACCCACTTTGTTAGGAAGCGGGCTGAAATCTAACACACTAATTTCACAGAGGTCATTAAAAATACTGTATCAGCACAGCAAAGCAGCCTGTAAAAAATCTATTATTGTAATAGTATAATAAAGTGAAGCTGGCTCCTTTAACCCAGAATTTACAGACCGATGGCTCTTTTCTTCTGACAGTAGGGGTGGGAAACAGCAGCTGGGTTCATCAGTGCTTTGAATATAAAGCTTCAGGCGTAGTCATTTACTGTCATTGTGAACAGTAAGAGTGCACATGAAATATTACCGGATAAGCCCAGCTTCACATCAAATATTTGCACCAACAGAAGCTATGGCAAATTTCCCACATAGTTAACATCTCATTAGGACTGGAATATGCTTGTTGGGCGGTAGTATGAGAAATACTTCCTTCTCTTTACTAACGGGAAGGTCTTAGAATGGGGAAATCCCTCTCCCTTGTAATAGAGTTAGGTGTTAGAAATCCACAGTTGTTCGGAAATGCATCCTCGGGGTTGAAGTACAGTTCTTAGGTATATAAAAGCAGCAAGCCACCCACAGAGGATGGGTTCTGGTGTACAATGATTATCGATAGGAGTAATCTCAGATGCTTGACACTAGAAGGATTTGGCATCTCCTGACTTAAAGCACCTAACAAGTGTTTAAGCTGGGAGCTCCATCCTCTAGACTCTAAGCAATGATTTAGTGGGGATAAAAAGCCGTCTTCAAAAGATAGTTGAAAGCAGGTTCTAAGCTTGATGTCTGTAATTAAGCAGTAAGAATACCTCCTTGTTCTCCCTTTCTCTGATATGCAGACACTGAGGCAGGTACATCTCAGACAGAAACAAACTGTCACAACGACCCCAGCTAAAGGAGCTGGAGGCTCAGAGACTGTAAAGCCATCACTGATTCTACTTAATAAACAATCTATTTATAGAAGGTGAAATCTAAAGCTAATTCTAGTTTGGCATATTTAAGCTAGATGCCATTCAGTGTTTGAACTTGGGGAGTAGAGCAGAAATACTGGGTGAATACTAAATCACTAGAAATTAATAGCTAAATTACCACTGATTTCAATGGGAGCGGGGTTTCCTGGTGAGCTTTGAATTCTGAACTTCAATGCAGAGAAGATTTTCTGCTATCCCTGTTGACTCACAGCTCACAACCATCTGATCCCAACCATCTGTTTGGTAAACTTTCTGATTTAAGCTTGAAATACTTGAATTCCATCTGCCTTGTCCTCCTGGGAAAAGCAAAAAGTAGCATTAGTACTGTCAAATTCCTTGTTTATTTTCTCTCGGTGTGTCCCAGAAACTTAGGTTGGGACAGGCGATCCCCCTGTTATCACCCCTAGAGCTTCCAACATGGCAAAGTCAGGCTTATATCGGGGGGTACAAATGGGGTACTCCGCTCTCTGTGTTATTTCTTGTGCTTTACCTGAGGAATGTAAACTATTAAGATCTGGTGAAAATGCTAAAAGGTGCCTGGGGAGTGCCGCACCAGTCTGAGGCTGTCTGGCACACTGGTGTGAGATCTCTTTACTCCAAGATCTCTTTACTCCATGGGAATGCAGCCTGCAGCGGGCGGCAAACTCTCTCTGAAGCTAAATATTAGCAAATACTAGCAAAGATTAATATCAGCAAGTACCCTGAAGAGAAGGATGAAAAGAGGCTGAAAGGACCTGAGCTGTGGATGCTGCTGATCACCTTCCATCTCAGTCTGGGCTCCTTTAAGATGTTGCAAGTTGGAGAGCCAGAAACAGATGCTTCTTACATTGTTGGTTGTTTTCAAAAGCCTTTTTTTCACCAAGGATCCTGCTGGCCAAATTTTGCTATCAAAGACATCTTTGCACTCTGATAGCCTTCAGATTCTGCCTTTAGATGTTTTTGTGCAATCCCTGTCTTCAGATTTTCCTATTACTGGCAGCTGGGCAGGCACACTGTCTTAAAAGAAAATACTTGATATTTCTATTGATGCTGCATAGCCAGAATGAATCTGGATTGCGCTAAAGTGAAGAACAATAGAAGATAAGCAATAAAACACTCACCCTTATGACTAAATTGAGCAACTATGGCTGAATACACAAAGGGAACAGCTCTGTGGTGGTTGAACACACTAACATCGCTCGTTTTCAGAGCCCAAGCTTGCTAATCAAGCTGGTGAAAGCTATTGTACTAGAAACTTAGCAACAAAAGGTTGTGTCTGGAGGAAGGAAACGGTGTACTTGTGCAGTTATGTATTTCTAAGGGTTTATCAAATCGGCAGAAAGATCAAGCTATCTCTCAGGACCACCGTGTGTCTGCAAAAATACAGGAAGTGCCTTTGCCTGACCTTTATACACAATCAGAAGATTCCTTGGCAGTGCTTGTTTTTGCAGCCTCTTACTCCTTCTCAGGAATGCTTTGGAGCACTGGCTTTCCCTGGGGTTTGGGGATAGGTGAGAAACGTGAGCAGACAGGCAGGCTGGTAATACATACAGCATTGCACATATACATTCTGTCAATGACTTCTCGAGTACCCTAAAGAGCAAACAGACGGAGATGTCTAGTAGGTCGGTTACGGCTCTCGCAGGGAGGCTGCGTGTCCTGGCACTCGGCACGGTGCTGTGACCCCGTCACGGGGCGCCGGGCAAGGGTCTGCCCCAGCTCTGCCACCGTCCTCGTGCGAGACACTTCACCTCCTCGAGCTTTGGCTACTCTACCACTTTCTCTCTCTCTCTCTCGCCCATGGACAAAAGATGGAGCCCAGGTTTCCAATTTAGACACTTCAATAACTAAATTAGGTCTGATAAACACCGGCTCCAGAGACACAAATTTTCTGGAAAAAGAGGTCAATATTGTTTTATAGCGATAAGGATTACGATTGCCACTACTAAGGAGCTGCTTTGTTTTCCTTTTTAGCTAAATTTAATTTAGAGGCAAAGTTCATGCTTTATCTGCAGGTATGAGAGGGGAGGGAGAGAGTGGGACAATATGATGCCTTAGAAAAGAACACCACAATTTATTTTGTCACATTTTTTACTCATACTCTTCATACAACAGTTTCATTGTAACACCATACATTTTTTAAAAAACACCAAGATTACTTGCAAAATTATATATATTTTAATATCCAAAAAGTACATTGCATATATATAGTAGCAAAAAGCCCCATTTCCATGGGTAATTTCTTCATACTTAAATTTTGCGATTATTGCAGTAATGTTACTTATAAACATCCTGAAAGCACTAAGACCTAAACTGATTAGCTTGATCTTATTTTTCCATTTTGTTAAATAATGGCATCAGTGCTTCTGTTTAAAGTTATAAGCAGACTATAATGTTCTGGTTTCAGGCTCCCATCCTGCAATCGGATGCACATGGACCAAATCTTGCACCCACACAGACTCCCAGAGGTTATGTCTAGACTAGATATTTGTGATGCTGTTAATTGGTTGGCAGTTAATACAAGTTAGCTAATAGGTTGTACATGTAAGTCTCACCCCCCCATAGACATCTGTTCTAAAACACAAATGCTTGTGGTTTACCCTTCTGTTTATGGCACCAAACCACCATTTGTGGATCATCAAATTAACATGTGCAAAATTAGAGATGGCTGAGAATTTTTGAATGTTTAAAATTTAAATGAAAACCCCTAGCGAAAGTTTTTGAAAAGATGTTATGAGAAGCATTTGATAATTTTCTCTATGAAGTGGTTAAGCTCTTTCCAAAGTTCACGGTTTTGGTGAAAAATAATCACAAAATATTTAAATAGTTGCTTTAAAATGCTGGTGCATGTTTTCAATCAGCTTCAATGCAAACATGTTAGCTAAGTGGAGTTAATTTGCAGACAACTATGACAGGCTAATACAAGAAAAAACTCTACTCTAGACAAACCCAGGGAAATCTGGAAGGTTTCTGGCTACTTTGGGGGTCAATTATGGATCCAATTGCAGGACCAAGGCTATCTCCAACAGATACATTACTCATGTCTCATTTTTTATTTTCTTTAGCAAAAAGTACAAAGCTACAGCCCAAATGTACAGATTGAAAAGATGTACAAATTACATTAAGAAAATAAAAACAACCCACAAACAACTGAGCTGACAGTAAAAAACAAACCTGCATTTGTGACCGAGGTCAACTCGTTTTATTTAATCTTTCTTTTAAAACTGTGAGATATAGGGAAAAATAACTCTGCATAATTTATACAGTAATTTGCCTTCTGATTTGTTGACCCTTTGGATGACGGTCTGACAAACGCACAGCGTTCGCGAATCGGTAGCATTTAGCGATCCCTAAGACTCTGGCAGAGCTCAGGGGCCTGCTGTCATTTATTTTACTTCACTTTTGCTTTCAAGGAATGTCTGTGCTTGACATTAGGTTACTTTTTGTTCTGGTTTCTGATGTTTCTGGAGTTAATACACAGTCTAATGAAGTTGTACACTCTAGAAAAGTTCCTTCAATGCCCTTTACTTCTTAAAATATACATGTACATATATATATATGAATATATATATAATTTCCAGTTGGGTGAAAATCCTCATCTGCCTTAAAGCTAAGATTCCAGTTGCGGTCCCCTGCAGCCCAACATCCTCCACTTAATGGTCAAATTGCCTACCCTCTCCACAGCAAGAAAAAAACCCATGCAGTCATCTTTTCCTACGACCCACAGTTGGATCTATGTCTTGTCAAAAGCCTTTGAATCCTTAAAAACTTCTCTCATCAAAAAGCTAATAATCATTCCAGGTAATGGTGAACAATCTTCATAGTCAATTCCTACAGAGGACATAAGCGTTAAAAACCAAAGAAAATGCAGAGTACTGGCCCAAAGAAGCATCCATCTCTCGATTCAAGACACAAGAGGCAAAGTTACAAAAGTAAAAGGTTTGATCCAGGAATAACCAATATCCAGTTTTAATTCTTCCCCAGAAAGGCCACAATTATCCGTTAAGGGTCCCCCCAAAAAACATAAAAATCCCAGAAGTAAAGAAAAAGTCCAACCAGACTGGTAAAGGCCACTTGAAGATAAAAGCATCTAGTAATAGCTGCCCAAGTGTGGTGACACATGGGCGTTGGGATGGCGAGGAACATTGGGGTTTGGATAAATGCTTCCTGCAGGGGAGGTCCAATAAGGTGAGGCTGCTCCAAAGAAACTGGATGATGTGACAGGCATAGAAGAAGGGTGCGGGGGTACAAAGTTCACCTTCTGCTGATGGGCATGGTAAGATGGCATGTAGGAGAGATCTGATGGATACTTGTACATTGACGATTCAGTGGGATGAGGCTGAAGAGCCTGGGCAATGCCATGAAAGTCAAATTTGTAGGCATACCTTTTGCCATGCACTTTGGTCATAATGTTCTTATCATAGTAGTATCGGAGGGCTCGGCTCAGCTTGTCATAATTCATGTTGGGCTTGCTTTTGCGTTCTCCCCAGCGCCGTGCCACTTCATCAGGGTCCGTCATCTTGAATTCCCCATTGGTCCCTTCCCACGTGATACAGCTGGCGTTGGAACTGTCCGACAGCAACTCGAGGAGGAACTGCCACAGTTGGATCTGCCCGCTCCCTGCGAGAAGCAAGCCAAAGAGGAAAGGAAATGACATTGTGTTTCCTGCTTAAAAGCAAAGACAAAGGCAGGAAACAGAAGGACTATCTTGATCTTTACTGGGAACTGCTCCTTCAAGCCTTAGAAAGTCATACGTAGGAATGGATAAACTGTTCCCAGCAAACAAGTTAGTCAACCCTTTGTTCTGTTCATGAGTCTGAGGTCAGATTAGATTTCATAATGGTCGCCTTTGGCCTTAAAATCTTCAGGCTATTCATAAACAGACTTTTTGCCGAGCATACTGCTCTGCAAAATTTTTCACTAATACTTAACGCAGTATATTTCAACTCTCAACTGCCTACTGTTTACCATGGATGTTGTTGGATACCTACAGTTTTCTTTCCGGTTGGTGATCTGAGTTACATAAGATTATTTCTTCCCCAGACTAGATGACTCCTAGTTTTATTCGGTGTGGTTATACTAATAGTAAAGAGCCTTATGAGGCTGTTTCCTTACAAGCATTCAATGTATACAAGTTTATTTAGTTCAAGCAAGGTCTTATTCCCCAAAGTCAGGGATTGTTTTCTGCAGATGACATGCTAGGGATAATTATTATGCAGTGATTTTCAGAGATGTTTTGTGCCTTCCATTCAGCTAATCCATAGCAGACAGTGAAGAACTAACCTGTCCTGCAAATCTGAGAGACCAGCATTTAAGTCCCCTATAAAACTCTTCTTAGGGAATGCTGGTTTTGGGTGAGAACATTCAGGATGGTGATTTTGTCCTGACAAAGATAATGTTGCACCACCTTCCTCACTTTTCTGTAAGGATTTTTGCAAAAGCAGTTGTGAGAGCACAGCTACTACGGTCAATGCCTCTCATAGCCTACCCCAATGGTAGAGGACAACAGCTACTCATCCAGTATGGACTAGAGCAGTAGATCAGAAGGAAAGCTAATCCCTTTGGTAATGGTGGTCTGAAATTTAAAGATGAACTCACCTGGATTGGCAAGACGGCTACTAGTGGGCCCCAGGATTTGATAGGGATCTAAAAAAAAAAACCACCCAACAAAAGCTATTTTAAAAAATGTTTCATCAAAAAGAAACAACAGTTCATTATTGTTTGTTCTAGAAACCACTTCAAATTTTCATTTTCTTTCTTTACTCTTACTGCCTCTTCTCCTAGGGCCTGGAACAGGCCTGATGTGTTCCTTATTTCTTTTTTAGCAAACAACCACCAATTATTTATGGAATCCAAAATGGCACAGTGTTTCTGGCATTGGTTTCAGAGTTGCCTGCTTTCAAAGTCTGTAATCTCTTTGGACATACCCTGCACTTACGCGTCAACTAGAAAACATGAAATGTGAAAAAAAGAAGTGTGGGATAGTAGAACAGTAACAAATCAGGAGCAAATACATTTCTCCTAGTAAAAAGAGCTGGACAGCAGATAAGATTTTCAAATTCACTTGTTAGCAGTTGAGCTTGCTTCCCTCTGAGGTCAATGAAATGTTCACCCAACTCTCCCTTACTGAAGCAAACAGAGCATTAGACAAATGAGAGTAACAGGAGTTTTGTCACTGGCTCCAATGAGGCTGAGTGTTTCTTGAAAACCCCACAATGCATTTATTAGGAATGAATTCCTTCCCTTTTTGTGGGGCCTCCTCAGCCCTAATCTCTACACTTCTCCTTTGCTTCTCTCTGGTTTTGGTGATTTGGATCTATAGCATTTGCTCGTGCATTGAATCGATGCCAAAAGAACCAACCCTCTACAAAAAAAGGGGATCGAAAGCAGCTGTGCAAAGCAGAGAAGGTGGTATTTAGCTTTTCAAAGGCCCCTTGGGAAACTAGCAGGAAACACTACTGCTTGCTGCCCAACAGGGTTTGCTTTTCTTATTTGGTTTTCTTTGACGCAGGGGAAGCCCTGTTGATTCTGTTTGGAGATACTTCCACTGAACATCACTGCAGCAGAGGTGAAGAGGTAACGAGCAGATGCTCCACCGCTGCAGCATAAACAGCTCCGTGCCCCTAACTGCTTCACGACCTATTACACGGCATGACATGATGCTTCAAAGGAGATGCAACTGATGCTAGGCACTGCACGTGACTTAGCTGAAACAAGGATGTTTCTTTTGAATGGGGAAGGACAATGCAGTAAAATAGAAACGGTTTGGAACAATTGCTGTCACTGCTCGGTCACAGTTGACTCATTATTCTGAGACTTCCCTGTAAGGCTCTGCCTGCTTGCCCTGTGCCCACGGTTGGTGCTGCTTGACACATTTATTCACCCAATCTAGTACAAATCTAATTACTTAGCAAATGCAGCGGGGACAAAATCAACAGTTACCTGGCTGGGGCCGTTGCTGTTCTGTTGTCTTATTCACATTTTGTGTCCCTGCAACAGGAGGGCCTGTAAAGACAGAGAAGGATCTTATATGTACTAGAACAGGAAAGGAGGAATGAACAGAGAACAAGGCAAGTACAAGATACATTGAACAGGAATAATAGTGACTGGGATGGGAAAAGTTTTCTAATCCTAAGAGCCAATATTTCTGAAATTGCACTATAAAATTAAGAGATTTCACTAGAAATTAAAAATTTCACTGTAAAATGAAAATATGCAGATGAGGCAAGAAAAAATATTATGTGGATACTTTATTAATTTTCTGTCTTTTATTGCAACTTAACTTCCATTCTAGTTTACATCCATGTTGTGAACAGAAAATTGGGGGTTTTTTAAGGTGTAAATTGTGACCTGCTTCCATGTTGGAACTTTTATCAATATTTCTTGGAAATGCAAATTCTTTTTTAAAGCAACCTTTTTATGCAAAAACTTTTGGGTTTATCAAATCAAACATTTTGTTGAAAATATCACAGCCATTTCTATAAACCACTTCAACATTAACATCTGTTCCTCCTCTTCATATCATTTCGCATAACAGAAAACTGTAACTCAAAGAATAGTCTTCACATTTAGAGTGCGCATAGCTCAGAAAGCTGCAAAGCAAAGGAAATATAATCTGACAGACAGGTTCTGCCACATTTATTTGCCCCCGGTAGTATCTTGTTGAGAGTCAAACGTGCCCATCTTGCACTGCTGCACGGGGATATGCCCCAGCAGTGGAAGCAGGGGAGAGTGTGGCTCGGTGTCAGCTGGTTCTGTTAGCTAGAATATAGTCTTTAGGGACAGGGAACTGATATTTCTAACGAGAGGTAACCCCGAGTGTACTGTGAATTCAAGGACACTATAAAACCCATAAGAAACAAGAAGAGTTGCGTGAGTAGGGCTCATGCAGTAGGGGCCCTATCTGCCTGTTAGATTTTGTGTAGAATCTTACTTTCTGAAACTTAGTAAGAAACTCTCAGAATCTGTCCCTAAATAATTACACCGGACTACAGGCAGGCGGCTAACATGGAGTCTGTGTTTGTACGGAGGATCTGCTCCTGGCCCCTAGAACAAATCCTGAAAGTATGAGAGGTTTGTGCTGTCATCTCCAATATACGATTCAATAATAAAAATATTTGTGTCCATTTCTATTTCTTTTCGTAACATAATTCTAGCTCTTATCTTACTGACTATCCCCAAATATTCCACCCTTCTAATGCTCGTAACACAAGCTAGCCATGCCCATCTTCTCCCACAGTCTCATTTTGATCCTCCATTGCAGAATTTGTGATTCCCATTGGGACAACTTACTTTTGGTGAGGCCAGAATTCATATTACTGCCCCATCCTGTTCTCCTGACTGCATCATAGGAGGGATCTAATGACAAAAGACAACAGGCACAGAGGGGTTGAAATAAACTCTTCCCAGAAAAAACTTGCAAGAATCTAGCTTTATATCTTGGTCCCAGCTGGCTTGGTATTATGCAGATCTGTTATTCTTCCTCTCCCATATCTCCTATGCTCTTTGGCCCTCTCACAAAGGCAACAGGGTGTAAATACAGCGCTTGGGACTAGCTGTTTGGGCAATGCCCGAGCTTAATGCATTCTGGTCATGAAGTATAGTCATTGCACTCAATGGAGTTTAGAGTGCGACCCATCCCATCCAAAAGGAGACCCCCTTTCTCTTATCCCAAGGTGACAGAAGACCACGGGCAGAAAAGGAGGATGAGATGAACCCTTTTGTTATTTCACAGAAAATAAATGGCGACTTTAAAACCCAGGAAGGCCAAGGACTTGAGACGCACAATAAGGAAGCTCTTTTAAGGAGGGGGAAAAGGGGAAAAAGCATCCTCTCAAGTGAAATTCAAAATGCCTCTCTGACCATGCCACTGGAAAGGAGCGAGCAATGGCTCGTGCCCCGTTGGGCTGCACAGCGCAGCGGGGCTGCGCAGCTCCCTGTGGAAACATCCCAGGCACTTGCACATTCCTCCCGGAGCTGGGAAAGCCGCTGCAGCTTTGAAATTACAGCCTTCTAGTTATTGGCATGAAAAGGAAAACAGAGAAGGGATGGGAGAGGGAAGGGGAGGGGAAGAGCGGGAGAGAAAGAGGAGGAGGGGAGAGAGGGGAATGGGGGAAAATAGAGCTCATATAATCTGCCTGTTTTTATTTTTATTTTACTTATTTGTTTTTTCCCTTTTTACGAGAAACCACAAACCCCACTGCAAATAGATCAGACTGAAAAACAAACCGCTATGGCTTCAGCCTGGTACAAAGAGTGCGATGGGACATCTCTGAAGGAGGGAGGCGGCAGCCCCAGCCATGCTGTCCCCAGAAGGGAGCCCTGTCCCTGCTCCCATGGCTGGACAAGGAGCAGCAGGGCTGGAAACTGGCTTGCAGCCTGGTGCCACCAGGGAACTTTATCCCCGAGCTCAGTCCTCAGCAGTTGTCATTGTTGTAAATGAGATGCTATTTGCACGGGTGGCATTTTCCTTGCTGGAAACCCGTCGTGCAAATCCTAATTTCATCTGAGTGCACCCGGAGCTTGGGCTGCTGCTCTATCAGTGACTGAAATCAGGAGAGCAGAGAGGAGGTCTGAAGCAACCACTGGCTTTTCCCATGTCCTCTTTGCAGCCAGTCTCTGATTTTCATTTCTCCCCCGGGATATCCCTCAGAAGTATTACAACTAGAGCTATTAGAGCAATGTTTTGGGAAATATTTTGAAAAAACCATAAGAGTTCTGCATTGAGAGAGAAAGGCAAAACCTCAGAAATTTCCACCGATCAAGATGCTAGTGTACGTTTTGGTTAGCTCAGTCAGAAACAGTTTTGCCATTATGTAATTTTACGTATGTCACTTAAATGGTGATCCTATTAAAAAGAAAGGTAGCAATTTTCCAACAGAAAAATTCTTTTCAAATTGGGGAAAAAGTTCCTTTGCAAAAAGTAGCAGAACTCATTGAAAATTTCCAATTTTCTTGGATTCTTTTGGGTCAGATAATTGACCGATGTGAATCAACTGCTACAAATGGGTTGGTTGATTCAGACGCATCAGCATGTTTCGAGTAAACAAGTAGGCCATCATCTGGATAGATGATCACCCTCCTCCTCCTCCTCCTCCTCCAGATGGAGAAACTTTGTCACAGAGGAGGAGCCTGCTTTGCTCACAGAAAGAGTGTAACATGCATCTCCTGAGGGTTTTTTTTAACCAGTAAGCGACACTATTACAATCAGATGTGCTGACCAGGTGTGTATTGCTATGGCTGCTTGGACTTTACAGGATCAAGGCTTGGTTCTCCAGATAAGTTTGGCTAAGCCTGGTCAAAATTATCGTTCAAAACGTCTCTGAATGCGTTTCCTTGTAGCGTAGGCTTTAGGATGTAAAACATCAGCTTGGAAGGATGGTGTGCATGTGACTCCGCCCAGGTTTAATCCAGATTTAGCGTAGCTCAGATGAGTCCCTTTGCCTCAGTTTTCCCTATATAGTATGGGTTATGGAGTGAAGTGTGGGCGTATGTAGGGACAGCCGCGCTTATGTTGTTAGGATGGGACTTAGCTCTGAGCCTGACTTTGCAATGGTAAGAAGGGTTAAATGTGGTAGTTAACAATACAGGCGTTGCTATTGAAACAACGTGTTCACTCAGCTAGTGCAAGTTTCCAACTCTTTCTCTCCCTCTCAAAAAAAAGAGGTCCAAATCCACTAAGCTATTTTTGTTTTGTTTTCACAAAAATCCGTGCAACGTGAAAGAACCACACCAGTCCTCCTGGCTTCCAGGCCCAGACTCTAAAGCTGAACGTGTTTAAAACAAAATGGAAAAGGCAGAGCCAGGGAACCTATCCAGAGACTCGAGTTTCTGCAAAAACAATATTGTTCCCAGAACCTGACGCCCAGTGGCTCAAAGAGATCCTACAGAACTCCCGCCAGACGGTTAGTTACAGGGAGAGTCTTATCTGTCATTAAAACCACTTGGATTTTACACCAAAACTTGCCACGCTATGGAAATTCAATTAAAAGACTTGGACTGAGGTCTTCTTCTGGTGTAAATCAGCAAATAGCTACAGTGAAGTTAGGGGCAAATTTATACCAGCTATGGATCAGGTCCCCAAGTCTGTTTTAGACTTAAAAGGCCCAGTGGGACAACAGTCCTATGACAAATGTGTGTTCAATACAAAATGGAATTAAAGAGCAGAAAATAAATCATAGATGCTTTCAAGAAATGTCATTCTGCAGCTGTCTGGTTTATGTCCAGAAATTCCCCAGAATGAATGCATACTCTATTATGAGTAAGGTAAAGGATATTAATAATGCTTTGCACTTTCACAGCACCTTTCAACTAAGGATCTCACAGCTTTGCAAACATTCACACTCACAGCGCGCCTGGGAAGAAGGTTAAATATAATTTTATTTATTTACATGTATAAATGCACTTTCCTCAGGCTTTAGCTGCCTTTTCCAGATGAAGTGGCTTTCCCAGAAATCAGGCTGTGTGGAACAGACTGCGTAGCATTGGTCTCTGGACCCTTGCTAACCTTGGCCTATACTTTCTCACCCCAAATCTCCCTCGGCTCCTACCTCTCCACCCTCTGTGCCATTTGGAAGTTCTCTTCCTCTGCTGTGCAACTCCCCCTTCAAAATCTATTGATTCCTCTGGAATTAGATGTAAATCAGAAATAACACAGTAGTGAAACAGCCTGATTAGGCTATGCAGAAGGCTGAGAAAAGGCTTAGAATATGGCAAAATTAGCAAGATCAGGACTGGGCATTAGGTTGGCTGTCCTGTAAAGTTCAAGAGATGAGCTAAATTATCCAAACCTCTGCAGTTTCTTCTTGTCAGACCGTCTGGTGCAACAAAGGAAGGACTTGATGTGGGGAAGAAACTGAGGAGTGTGTCCCAGGGATCCCCTGGTTGAGATCATGGGACATGGAGGAGGAGAACGGCTGCACGTTGTGCTGTGTAAGTGTAGGAGGTATGGCACTGCAGCCGGGAAGATAAGGCAGGCTCCACTGAATCACCAGTCCACCTTCACAGACCTGCCCCCCCTCATCGCACAGCTTGAGTGCTACTTTGCTCCTGTTCCCCATACCTCTGGATCATATTTAGTCTAAACAGACTAATAGGCTCAAATATTGCTGTGGGCTAGGGGCAGATGGACAGACACGCACAGACTCATTTCCCTAGGAAACCAGGCTTAAAATCCCCAAGCAGATTTCCACACCACAGTGAAGACCATCCCAGATGCCTAGCAGTCCTTTCAGCTTGAATGCAGTCCAATGAACAAGCCATTAGGGAATCTGTGTTTAAGATATGATGTATTAGAGAGCAAACCCTCTCTGATAAGCTTTAAAATGTTCTTAAAAATTTTTTTAAAAAATGGTGTTTTATAAATCTGAAAGCTGGGGACGAAGGGGAGAAGCAAGGCGGGGGGGGATTTCCACTGAACAATAGGCTCACAGTCCCTGTGCTTCCTGAGCTGCTCGGTGAGTGCTGACAGCCCCTTCATGCTGCTCTCTCCGTAGAAGCTTTTTCAGTCAAACCAGATTCAGGCACTATTTTGTGCTACCAGCCTTGATAAGGCTTTCCAGGAGAACAATGGGCATTGGGCCAGTATTATCCCCATTTTTCAGGCCTTTTTGTTCTAGCATGGATACAGTGGGGCTGGGTCATTTATGGACTAAATGCTTTATAGGCACTATAGGGGAATCTTATTTGAAATGCCGTCTATGCTGGCATACAGCCCTTAATTGCAAGGAAGGCTGGGAATGAATAGCATGGCGTATTTATCGTATTCATGGCATCACTGGCAGCAGTGGCAGCTCTTTTCCAGCTGGGCACTGTCTGCTTTATGAACTGCTGGGTCTCACTGTCAAGGTGCAGAGTCACTGGTCTGAACATCAGCTCCCTCTGTCAGATCCGTGGGCAGTGTCATGCCTGGGTTAACTTTTGTAGAAGATGCCTGGGGAAAAACACGTGCAGCAAACTCACTGGGGTGTCTAGATTCCCCAGCATGGTAGGTGCTAAGCAATAGAAAGAGCCCACCAATCTCTGCCTAACGGAGCTGATACCTCCAAGGAGATTAGGAAGCCAAAGGATGGAAAGTGGCTTGTCCTAAGTCATGGGGGCAGAGCCAGGAAGAAAATAAAGGTAAGTTTCCCAAGTCTCAGTGAATTGTCTGACCACTTACTAACACTGCCTCCATTTCCCTTTGAAGCACACTGGCAGCCTCTGACCGAGTCTGACTTGCTGAGTCAGCTGAGTAATAACAACAGCAGTGACTGTAGTCATTTAGCCATCTTCTGTTGGATTCCTTACCACAGCAGCTTGGGGTGCTTTACAAAAAAAGGTCAAATGACCCCAGTTTGCGTGACAGAAAAACCCCCAAACCTGAAATACAGAAGGAACTGCTCCAGAATACCCTGTCATATTTGGTTAGGGAGAACAGGCACTATATTTCCAGACAGGACTTGGCCTTACAGATTTCAATTAAGCAAATCAGGGGAAGGAGAAGGCTGCAAATTTGAAGCAGGCTATGGGATCCACGGGATTCTCCATGCAGAACACAGTCTGGTTTTTGCAATGAGTCCTTCTGCTTCAGTAGGAAGAAAGGATCCTGGCTTGGTGGCTGGAATTTAAATTAGCTTCTCTAAATGGGGAAAGCAGAACCAGGTGTCCTAGGGGACCCAGACTTGTGATTAATCTAAGTGGTCACTTGGGGTCTATTTTGTGGCAACTACTTTATAGGGAGAGAGAGAACGGAGGGCATAGGACCTCACCGCTTTTCCTCCCGAAGTGAGCTTGTGTGTGGTGGCTAGGACTGGCACTATTCTGGTATCTTGGAAAAGTCCCAACGTAGGCGCATGGGAACAAAAAACACTACTGCTGCAAACCAAACATGTAAGCAAGGCCTGCCAAGCTGCTGAGCGTCCAGCCCTCACACTCCTGTCATTTAACCTCCTGGAGATCGCATTGAAGAGGTGGGGTTGTGTTTAAAGCCAGTTGGAGAGAAGAAACCTAGACTGTGGGTTTCTGGAGGGGCAAGGAAGCCAAAAACACCTCCAACTCCTCCTAGAAACATTAGACGCATTGTTTTAAATGATGGCAGCAAACATAAAGGTTGTAGAGTCTCTAAGGTTCTTCCCGGGCCCACTCTGGCTCCAAGTATATGTACTAAATGCTCCATACATACAGTGCAAAACCTTACAACGTCAGCAGCAGGAGATTTGCTTAGACACAGTTTTTCTTAGCACAAAGCTGTGGAGGCTCTGGATACTATCATTTGTCTGCAGGAGGTTTGACAGTGTGTGGCAGAGATGGTGGAACAGGACTAGAAAGCAGAGCAGAGTATGAGGAGTCCTCCAGCCTTTTCAAATGTCTACAAGAGGTGGTTCATGAAAATCAGCAATTGGCTTCCCTTAACATTTAGCCCTATGGCATACACCCAGGTATGAGTTACATGGGTGCCCTAACAGCGTACACTGAGACCTCGAAATCTCACCCACAGTATCATTTGTTTTGCAATGAATTACTTTTCAGTGTACTATTTCTGCTAATTAAATCAATTGCTTAGCATGAATGCCATATGTCATGCTGTATGTCATTCACAGCCAGTATTACTATGACTGGTCTCATGATTACGTAAGACTTTCCAGCGCCTTCAAGCACCAAACTCATTCGTTTCTGCTTCAAGACCACAATGTCCTGCTCCTTGCGCTAAAGAATCACCAGTACAGGGATTATATGTGGAATTAAGTAATTCTAAGTCTCTCCACTAAGAGGAAGCAACTAGCTGAGTGCAAAATAATTTCAAAATAACTTCTACTCTGCATTGTCAGACTATTTGATTATTTCACAATTAAAAAAAAAAACAACTTGTCAAACATCTCTACATTGTTATTAACCTCTTTTACAGATGAGGATCTGACACAAAGAGCAAAGTCCAGGCTTGGAACAACATTGGTTTTTGACTTGAAGTCAACTCAAACCAAGTGAGAAGGGACTGACTGCTGGATTTACGTAAGAAATCTGTTGCAGAGCATGGACGTGAACAGGTTTAACTTGGGAAATCTCTGAAAGTAGCCGAGAGCCCGGTTTATGCATTGCTATCCTTACGGAAATACAGATCAGAGCAATCAAACATTTCCAATGTAACTCCTATTCTAGATCCAGTGTTGAATTAAAGTACCGTGGCTGCAGCCCACTTATTTCTAGTGTCAGACAGGATCTGGATTTTAACATCTAGCATCAGACAGGATCTGGAGCTTAACATCAAGCATGCAAAGAACTAGGATTCAGGATTTTCAAAGGGGACTCATTCAGCTTCCACAGACACCCGCGTGCTTAGGGTGGTCCTGGTCCCTTCCAAAGCAGGTCATTCCAGCTTGAGATCCACGATACCTCTCCCTCATTAGACTTAGCCTGGCAGGGTGACACGAAGGAGCTCCTACACACCGCAGCTCTGGAGCCTGGAGCTCTGCTCCCCCACTCAGAGGAGGGCTCTGGCCTCCAAAATTTGGAGTCACTCCCTGTTTGCTTTGAGCCATAGGCGACAGCCCCCAGTTGCGCGAGTGTGGCTAGAAAAACATCCCAGAGCCATGCAGCGGTGGAACTTCCTGATTCACGTCTGAGTTACCCTGTGCAACGCTTACAAAGACACATTATGAAGAAAAGGAGGAAGTAATGAGAATTTTTTTTGTTGTTGTTGCTTTTTTTAATATCAGCAGCAGAAGTCCCAATGCACAGTGCATGAAGACTGAAGTATGTGTCCTAAGAATCCCTCCCAGAGCCAGCTTTGAAAAGCAGTCACTTTCCAGTCAACATACATGTTCCTGAGCTACGCAGGGCTGCAGACACGAGCAGCCACATGCAGACAGGCATGCTACTGAGCAAAAACGCCGACACACAACTGCATATTCTGAAAGGCGCGTTTCTGAGCACCCTTCGCGCACGTATATACACATTCATCCAAAACACAGATACGAGTGTGCACCAATATGCAAACAGCACTGTGCATATTTTACCCCCCAGCACACAGAGGGGTAAAATTAGTTAACGTGCTTGGCATTTGCACTTATTGAAAAATACACAAATGCAGAAGTAAAGAAAAAGAAACACGTATTCCCAGAGAAAAAAAGCTAGACGCAGCAATACACACATAAGAGAAAAGGGAAGAGAAGACACACATGCGCAGACATTGCAGCTAGCATTTTTACAGCATTTGCCCATTTAACTCATTATCAGGAAACAAATTTTACTCTTGTCTTAGGAAACGGCCAAAGCGCTTCCAAGAGCTTTTCACAGGAGGGACTGCACCCCAGCAAAAGTGTAACCCCCCCACACATGTGCAATAACATTGCTTGCAGTGCACCCTAGGCAAAAAAATAATAGCTCTTTTGCTGGGAGAAAAGGAAGGATAATGGTTACTTAGAAAGTGCTCCAGACAAGCTGTCAGGTTGAATTCAGAGAACTGGAGTCTACTCTGGGACAGCGCTGGCTCAGGGTGATCCCTTGTGAGTTGGGTTTCCTGCCTGCTACAGCTTAAAGACAACGATTCTTTGTTTCCAGTTTTTCTGGTGAAAAAACACACGCCTGCCTCCGAAGAGGGTCAGGGAGAAAGCAGACAAAACACTAACTCTGGAATTTCAAAGGAAAACAATTAAAAAAAAAAGAAAGAAAAAAAGAAAAATCCAAGAGCGCTAGCTACTGTCTCTCCTGAAATCATAAATCCCTGGTTTGGCCACACAGTCGCAGTAAGAGAAGCACCAAAAAAGCCTCCCCTTTTTCTGCTGCAGAGCTAAAAATGGGATATTTCATCACCAGGCACACAAATATGATCGACAAATGTTTTTGCATGTACAGACAATTAAGAGGGCATAAAGCTGCAACTGCTTTTTTCTCTGACACGACTGAGACTGGAGGGTTTATAACCTTTGCTGTGAACAAGGGGCCTTAGTGACACACTCAAAAGAAGGGTTTACTGAAACTGGTCAATATTTTTCACATGACAACCTTTTAGACCTGAAAAATGGCCTTTTCAAGAGAAGAATTTTATGCAGGAATTTTTTCCTGTGGGAAATTTTTTTCCTGTGGGAGACTTTTTTCCTGTGGGAACCATGCTTATGCAATCATGCTGCCTGTGGTCTCTTTGCCCCTCTCTCTCCAGTCCCCAAAAACTTTTGAACCTGTCACCCAAAATTGTCACCGAATTCGACAAGTGAGAGAGGTGAGTTTTAAAGAGTTCCTGCCCATCTAAAGGATACTGCTGGGGAAAGAGGAGAGAGATTGCAGCCTCGACTGCAAGAAAAGCAGCTGCAGGGACTCATATTTTGTTAGGTACCGGGGAACCTGCATGAGAGAGATCTTATTAATGCTCCAACATCAGGAAACTCTTCCTTAGGGGCTCACGACGAACGTGGGTACAAACTCGTGGGAAACCACTCTGTGTGAGTTTCAGAGCTCACTGATCTGTTTATCTTCTTAAATTTGCCAACAACTGAACAAAACATACAAGCAAACACACCTTATACCCAAACACCCTTATTGTTCACACAAACACTTTTATAATGCAAACATAAACACGTAATAGCCACAGACTAAATCCTTAAAATTTGCCTCCTACGTCCATATTCATGTATTCACACACAAATTTCTTCCCTCTTTGAAAATGCAGATAGCACATCAGCTTTTCCTATGTTCTGCTTGAATTTAGGTTGGATTTATGAGATTTTGGGCTAGTGCTAGTTTACCACTATTCTAAGCTAACTACATTGCCTTAGGCTGAGCCTGACGTATGCAGAGGACAGTGCTGGAAGATAGAGACCTGTGCTGAATCCAGCCTTTTAAACAAGATCATACATAACCTGTAATCTGGAAGCAAACAGCCACGAAAATCGCTCCACTAAATTCTCACACGTGATGCGTGGATGTAGCCCTTATCAGCCAAGCCTTCCTTCTTCCCGTTCTGCCACTTCACTGCCCAAATACCCACCTCACTGCGTATCAGCACATCCTACAAAGCACCACATGTACCACACCAGACGCTCCTCCGTGCCTGTTATGACACATGCCATTTTACACATCAACACGCCATGATTCTCCCTCTTTGGAAACTGCCAGCACTATCCTGCTTGAGTTCAAATCCTGCACAGCATTTAAGCTTGTATATTAAACACGCGAGTTATGCAGACCCCAACATGCTTAAAAGTAAGCATGGACTTTAAAAATGTGTTGGACTGAGGCCAGAATGCTCACAACCATATGAGGGACAGCCCTTTGGCCTCCTAAATGTTGTCGTATGTGAATATACTTTCCATTTCCCTATGGAAACCTACTCAAAATGACACCATTCTAAAGGTGAGCAATTTAAAATCTCCACGGACTTGAGCAGATAATGTAGTCTTAGATTCTTCTCCCATGTCTCCGGTACCTACAGTAGGTCAGTCATTGCTCCAAACAGTCACGGAAAATGAAACAGACCATCTCTCCAGTGGAGCGCTGGGAGTGGGACACAAATCTTTCCATTCAGCAATGAGAGCAACCTCGTTTCATTTTCCAGAAAATTGTTCTCTAGCCAAAAAATACTGGTGATTTTCATTAGAGCAATTTATTTCTCAAAGGCAGCTGAAGACAATTTGTACCAATGACGCTAAATACCATACTTTTGAGTGTTTATGAGGCTGAGAAGCAAAGAAGCTCAGGCAACAAGAGTCCTTTGAACACGACAAGGTTTCTACCTATCTGATCTGAGAACAAAACGCATATGCTTTGTGTACCAGCTGTGTAAGTTTACAGTATCTGTTTCTGCTATGAAAGCAGTTTAACTCTCCTACGGCAGTGCTACAGGTTCTTCTGTACGCAGAGCTGGCATCGCAGAAGAGAAGTGAGAGGGGCAGAAAATAGAAGGGAAAAAGGTAGTAAACTCTGCAGCTGCAACCAGCCAAGGCAGTTCCGTCTCCAGAGCCACGGCATGAAACCCAGCCCTGTGACAGCAGTGCTGCCCTCGCCAGCATGGGCCACAGGTCAAGCGGTGCCCTGTGCTCCTGGGTGACACCGTCCTTGCTGTGGCTACAGAGCATGCCCTGCTCTGTCTGTAACAAGTTCAGGAGAGAGGAGAGCCGTATGCTGCATCTGAAACAGCTGCATCTGTCTGTGTTGCAGCCATACCTTTTTTTTGCCGTGTAGGTTCTTTTTTACAGTGTGTGGATGGAACACGTATAAAGCATAGTGTAAGCGTATGCAAAAAGCATGCATTTCTCCCTGGAATTTGCACAAGCAGGTTATTTGCATTAGCTAGGTGATCTTAGAGAACGTGCACGAAAAATTACAGGGGGAATGAAGAAAATAGTATTTTTTCCCCGTCTCTGTCATGTATTGTACTATTTCATCACCTCCTCCTGCTTTTGAATCCTCCAGGGAAGGTGGTTAGAAAAATTTGTCTATTTTTATTCACAGGTATAGAGAGAAGAAATATTTACAGGGCTAGTAGATTCAAGATGCATTAACATAAAGAAAAATGTTTCATCTTTTGAGAACTTAAGGAGACAAGAAAATACTTATAAAAAATCATGATTTTTAACCTGAAATTCCTTCTCCAAAAGAGTATCATCATCTTGAAGCCAGCCCATTAAAAAGCCTTAAAAGGAAGCAAGGAAAATCTTGTTGCCTAACGGACTAGACCAAGGCTGAGGAATTCCAAGTCCAGTTTTATGTTCATCACAAGTTTCTTCTGTGATATTGGACAAGACACTTCTCTCTGCTCCCCCAATTCCTTATCTGTCAGCCTGTCATGTGCACGTGTCTCTTATCCTGTCATCTTATCTCACAAATAGTATTTGGAGCGTGAATCAGTTACAGTAGGTTGAAGTGGGTCGGTTTATCCTAGAACAGTATTCAGACATCAAATGAATGCAGAGGAAATTTATGCATTGTAGGAAGAAATGGAAGAGGAATAGATAGGATTTCAACATTTCTATGCTAGTTCTTAATTTTTATTTGACTATCCCATGGGTGTGTTTAGTCCTTTATTGACACATGATGAAAGTACCATGTAAAGTGAAAAACGCCTAGCTGACAGAAATCAAATGCAAACTTCTGTCAGCTGCACTAAAGAAACACACTCGAGGGCAGTAAAAATGGAGGGGGAGGAACATTTTTTCCCTCAAATTTCTTTCTGCCTGAGTGACTCTAGGCCCAAAAGATAAACGGTATAAAAAATTCAGAGGACTGCAATTTTACACAGAGCATTTCTCTTTAATAAAAAAATCGCAGCTTTCTTCCTTTTATTTTTAGCAACCACCTGGCTTGAGACTGAAAGAGCAGTCTTGGATGTGAGTGTATGTTTATGGGGGAGATTGTGGAGAAACACGTGCATGTGTGTCTGCTTTACTCAAATAGGAGCAAGCCTAACTTTTATTAATGTTAAATAGATGACTGTTAGCATCAAAATAGTCACAGAAAAGCCTGAATGGCTTTGTCTCTGTAATGTACCATGTTTTACCAACTAATGCCTGTCTCATAAAGAGAGAACAGCATGCCAGGGAACAGACAGCTCAAGTGGATAGTTATATGCCGGACAAAAGAAGCTGCTATAAAACCCAGCACTGATATTGTGTCCAGGCTCCAGGACAGATGTTGGAGATGAAATGTGGCGTGGTACAACGAGAAAGAAGTGCTGGCTCTAAGAGCAGTGCTAGTCAATGAAGCAGCCAGACACACCATGCAGAAGCTTGTTAAATGCGTGATCTCAGTTTGCTGTAGCCTTTCAGTGAAATGGGGTTTTTTGTCTCTCCCTCTCTCCAGCTGCTTAAATAAAAGACTTTCTGCCTTTCCCCACTATTCTTTGAAATGCAAACTTGTGGCTCATCAATGAAGCCACGTTCTCCTGAAAAGCATAGAAATGTTTATATATGAGGTGAGGAAACTGTCTCCGCATGAAAGCAGACTGCTTCTAGGTGGGTTATCTCATATGACAGACATGAGATTTCACACTTTTCCCAGAAGCTTTTCAAATGGAGGAGCTGAACACAGTTCAGTGAACAAAACCAATGTTCCTGCAGTTACACAAAGGGAAAGGAAGACCAAACTCAAGGCTCCTAGTCCTACACAGAAAGTTATAGAGCACAGGACCAGATTTTTGGTCTTAAACACCCTATTTGGCCTTTAGCAATTCAACTGTCCGACTGTGACTTACTGTCTTATCTAGGTAAGGGATGTGCATCATACCCACCACACCAACTCCCGTAATTTTATTATGACTGAGAATCCAGTTTTTCATTAAAAATAAGAAAAAGGAATAGGACTGTAGCTGCAGAGGAAAAGCTGAAAAACCTGACTGAAGGGTATACAAACAACTCAAAAGCCTGAAGGAAGCTCAAGTGTGTTATTAACTTTTAAACTTCAAGGTTTCTAAGCTCCATCTACATGATCGGAATTTATAATAGATTAAAAATTTGCTGTTATTTGAAAAAGAAAATCAACATGTTCCAGAATGAAAGTGTCAAAAAGATACACTTGGTCTTCCCCGCTGGTTGAAACTAGCTGACAGATTCATGAATGGTTTTGGAAGACGTGAGTGGCCTTTATTCAGTAATGGAATTGATTGTAAGAAGATTTTATCCTTTCAACTATGAACTCACTCAGAGAGAAATAGTGTCTCAGTCTTTGCTATATATCTGAGATTTCAAACTGTTTCACATAAAGAACAGAAAATATGCCATCAGTTCATCAACTCAGTAATACACAAGTGTGAAAATGACAGATAGATGTTTTATGCCACAATGTTGGCTGGAGAAGCAGAGATGTGATTTTCAGGACTGACGGAGCTGCAAATTGTGAATTATTCCATTTTAACCATGCTGTGCATGCATAGGAGATCTGAACACTTTCATGCCAAGGATACTATAAAAAAGGTCTAATTTTAACCCAATCAAAAACATCGTGAGAGCACAGGAAGCCAGGACATTTATATGCAAAAGACTGACCTTCTTTGGTGGCAAGACGTGAGGAAGCTTCTGTGTGGGATGGAGTATTGTAGACCAGCAGTGAGCTACCTATAATGAAAAGAAAAGGAGTTACTGCAGTTTGAATGCGCTCTGCCAGTGGCGAACCATGCACGCAAGTAGAAAATGCTATCACTAAGATCTAAAGACCAAATTTTTCAGACGGTTAGGCACACATTTTCTATGATGGATATGAAATTCTTTTAAAAGCTTGGCAGCTGTATGTCACACATGCTACCGTTTCTCCACTTGCAAATCAAAATAAAGACATTTGCCTCCTTCACTGAGCACCTTGATGTCCTCCGTTGAAAACTGATATAAAAGGGTGCGGTTGTATAGTACATTTATACAGGTACAGTATCTATCACAGCAGAGCCTCTAGAAATTACTATGGCACAGACTGTATTACAGGATAAGGGAAAAGCTTTCCTCTCTCTCTAGCTGTGATAGAGAAATTTCCTGTTTGAGGAATGTACAGTAGAAGTGACATGAATTGCACTGTCAGGATCTGAACAGTTTTAGAGTGTCACGTGCTTGGTTTTGGACCAACAGCTGCAAAAATCTCACTGGTATTCCAGCATCTCACATGCTTTGTGGAGTTTGAAAGTAGGTTTCTTGGTTCTGAGTGGCCTTTCTATCCAGCCCCACCTGAAACAAGACTATTCAAGAGGAGCACAAAAAATAACCCATTGGAAGGCTCTTTGGTTTGCAGTGTATGGTGGAAATGTTCCCTTCTAACCATTTTACTTTGATTCTCCTGCAAACTTCTCTGGAAATGGAGGAAGAGCTCTTGGAAGCCAGCATGTAATACACATTTCATGGTTGTCTAGTTATACGTGTTTACCCTACATAATCTTCTAGGCTCGCCTTTCCTACAGCTCTTTGAAAAAGTTTCCACTGCATCAGGCGGTGACATTCATAACAAGGCCCAGGGCCCTTCTTGGTAGGGACTGATGATGTGAACCAGACCAGGACAGCAATCTCGCCGTGGATTGGTATGGATGAGAAGTGCTTTTACAGACACTTTCTGCTATTCATGTCTACACATCCCTCTATTCAGTGAGATTCTGTCCCATTTAAGGCACTCGGTCCTAAGCAACACACAGCAAACAGTATAGACTTCTGTATATGCTATGCTGACCCTGAGCATCCCCAGATTCTTCGGCAGGGCTAAGAATACCTCTTTTGCAGGTACTATAATACTAACTGATTAGGATCTTGTGACTAAGCCATGCAGTCTCCACATTCCTCTAATCCACATGATCCCAAATAACACTGACCTCACTTGCCCCTCAGTAGTGTTCACAGTATATCTCACTTTCCTGCGAGAGCTGAGGATTAGGCAGTTCACTGCCAGAAGTAATAGCCATTGCAGGTGCTGGATCTTATTAGCCCTGTGTTCCTGTGGATTTCTTTTCTTCTCCGAATGCAAACAAAGCCAAAGGCATACACAGCCAGCATGTACACAGAGGTAGAAGGTGTTGGAAAACAAAGCCCACTCATAGGGAGTGGAGGATGGATGCTACCAGATGCTGCAAGAGAGGGGATGTTTCAAAAGACCAGCATGGATAACATGGTAAACTAGGAGGGAAAGAGTTCAAGGGGATCCCAAGGGAACCTTGACTGTGAAAGCTGTAGATAACTGAAGTGATTGGCTTCAATATTTAGAGAGATTTGCTGGTCTTTTGCTGCTGCTGGAGGAATTGCAACAGCTTTGTCCACCTAACTCATGTTTTCAGGAGATGGTTTCTGGCTTTGGCATTTCTTTCTTGAATATCTGCGGGGAAACTCCTGTCCACCACTCTCTCCTTTTCAGGTTATTTGAAGTAGATCCTGAATGCAACGCCCAGCCTAGCTTGCCCCAGACAGGGAATTGCTGGGGAATTCAGAAACACAGTTTTCTATGACTAAATAGGCTGCAAATGCCTGGTTGCACTGACTGGCTGAGGAGTTGGGGGTGGGGTGATGAATAGCACTGAACAAGCCTGTACGATGAACCTATAGCTACTTTACACTAAAAAATGCAGCCCAAGCCACTGGAAAGGGACGGCACCTCCCCCAGTTTAATTGCTAAAAGTTCTCACCTTTGCCCGACAGTCTGAGGTTTCTGGTGGGAACACCACAGAAAAGGAAATGTGTTTCCTATTAAGGGTTTTCAATGAAGGAGGAAAAGAGAGAAAGCCAGAGACACGGCTCAGGACAGAGAGAAGCAGACAGACAGACAGAGGCCAGGCTGCTCCCTCCCTTACTCGTTCCTGGGCAAAACTTTGGCTGTGACAATTTTTCGTTTTGTTCTTATTCCCCCTTCCCCTCACTGGGACAGTGACAGCTTAGATTAAATCAGCTCTTTGTGGAAACACCGGTATTATTAATAAAGTGCAAGGCTATTCTCCTATAATTAATATTAAACAGCTTATCTTACAGTTCCTCCCACCTTTTTCTTTCTTCTTTATTTCCCTTGTATTAATTAAAAAAGAAGATGGAAAAGGAATGAAAACCAGAGCAGGAGAGTTCATTCCCCATAAAGTCTTCCTTTTCACAAGGCAGCTCATCCTTCTGAGATGCAGGAATATCTTGGTTTCACAATCTTGAAGTCTATTTAACCTGGAAGTCTTTTTTATCCTGACTTTCTGAAGGCCATGTGGATTTCCCTCCACATCTCCTGGTAGAATCGGGGTTCTGCTGCATTTAGCAGTATAGTTTTGTTTGGCATTAATACATGGCTCGAAACCACAAAGCAGTTTTCTACTTCTGCTTCTCGCCATGGTCTCATTCTTTCCCCTTCAGGCTCTTTTCGTTTGTACACACCACACACAACCAACCCCCCATAACTAGAGAGGAAAAGGACGGAGGTGACAGTTCAGGCTTCTTTTGATGTTCATCCCAAACATAGCATGAAAAAATTCAAATCTCCCTTCCCACTGCCCACTGGCTGACTGGAGAAGATTCACCAGACAGGCTGTGTTTGAAAAAGATACCGGCACAGCAGTCAGTCTGGAGTCAGAAGGTACAGGGGGATGAACAAGAAGAAAAGGCCAAGGCATGGCTTCACAATTTTGGAAAGGAAACTGGAAGAAACACTTAAAGAGAATTGTTTGAGGTGGGGGACAGTAAGTTGCCTGAAAAAACTACTGGGGGGTGTTTTGAGAGATTCCAAAGGATAGAGTGTGCTGCAGAACTGGGTTCTGCAAGTCTGAAATCTCCTAAAGATCAGAGACGTCCGAATTCCTGAGTGCTGCAATCGGTTACGGAAACAGGAAACAACTGCATGATTCTGATCCAGACCTAAGTTTTGCCTGAAGACTAAAGGTGCTGTGATATGAGTTTGGTTTAGTCTTGACTGTATTAAATAACTCACCTGAACCTTCTATCTCCAAAACTATGATTGAGCTTTTGTTGAGGTCTTGCAGATGTTACTGGTTTATTTTTTCAATCTGGACTCAGATGTGCCAAAATAACGTACCTCATAGTCAGTTTTAAGAATGCTTTCACTCTGATCAGGAGTGTAAAATGTTGAAAATCTGAGGAAGCTAATTTTCAGGGGGTCTCCTTGCCTGGCTAGCAAACAGGATCAGAAAGTTCAGACCAGCTTTGTTTCTTGGAAAAAAACCACCAAAGTTTAGGATTCACTAGTCATCGCATATCCAGCTTAACATCCTGAGAGGATGAACACCTTTCAAGAGAGAGACTGGGCAGATGTAATCTAGCCTATAAATCTGAAAATCCCCAAATTTCTCCCGTGTTTTGTTGCCATCACGTATTCTCTACCCTAAGCAGGAGCAGAGCTGGATGTCTCTGTAACAAACAACCTTACAAAAGGGGAAAATTCGTGAAACAAGACCATCTCCCCATGGCACTGAGCTCAGAGGCTCGGCACTAAACATCCGCTGGAAATCAGTCTGGAAAAACAATAAGCTCCTTTCGAAGGCGTTACTCCGTGAGGGAGTTAACCAGCAATCCAGAAACCAGACTGTCATTAGGCAGCACTAGGAACAGCTGCACGGAAAGGAATGCTCTTCAGAGGCTGCCCGACCTCCACTCAGACAGGAGCTTGCTTTAATAAGGACAGCACTCGCATGACGTCTTAGAACAGCCCAAGGGGCTGAACAGAGAGAAATTTATAATCGAAAAAGCTGGGGATGGCCTGGGATTGAATTATCCTTTCGTATGCATCCACGTAAAATTGGAATAACTAATTTGTCTGAATCCAGCAAAGTTGCTCGGGTTTTGCACTAGCTTAATAGCATAGAAATCATTGCAGGCATTCCCCTGGCAGAACATTATATTTTTATGATTATTATTCAGCATACGTTGCAGCAGCACTTAAACGTTGCAACTGCATTAGGACTCCATTGTGTTGGGTTTGAGAAAGATGAGACACAAGCCCTGTTCCAGATTTGCCATCTCAACAGACAAGACCAACAAGAAGGCAGGATTACTAGCTCCATTTTACAGAAAGTAAAACTGAAGCACAGAGGAATTAAGGCAAAGGTTTATCCCTCCTAATTTCAGGCATTTAAAGGGGATGTGTGAACTAGGGGACTACTATCCTGAATTTCAACGTGACCTCTTGCTTTTTTTCTATAAATCACAGAATCACAGAATCACAGAATCGTATAGGTTGGAAAAGACCTTTAAGATCATCGAGTCCAACCATAAACCTAACACTACCAAGACCACCACTATACCATGTCCCTAAGCACCTCATCCAAACGTCCTTTAAATAATGGAGACCAGTGTGACCAGACTTCTAATTTAGGGACTTCAGGTGTCTAAAGGTAGGTAGGATCAACCAGGAATTTGCTCCTGAACAAATGGACAGCAGCAAATGGTAAAGGTAGCAATTGAATCCAGGTCTTCAGGCTTATGCCATGAGAGGAAGGCTGCAATTCCTCTGACGCTCTCTTTGAACGCCCCAAGTAATGGGATCCGTAACACTTGAGACTATCACTGAAGATGCTTTCTGGAGCTAAAGCAACAGAAGAATTCAACTCTTCTGCCAACCTTTTCAAATTCAGCCTGGTTCTTTGATTCAAAAACCATACAACTCCTTCTTCGTCTCTTTCTGTCAATTCTCAAGTCTTATCAATGAGACAATTCAAGTGTCTCACTTGAGTATTTATCTGTGGGAATTTAAAAACATTTCCGGTTACAAAGCGTCTGATTTGCCCAGCCAAACTCAGCAGGTTTGGCCAAAGCAACACTGGCTTCACAAAACTGCCTTACAACTTCCTGTAAAAGTGTGTAATTCTGTATGCAAACCTTAGTTATAAAGCTATTCTGTGTCTGCAATAATCTTGAAATGTCCTGTGAACCAGCAGCTCTTTGCTGATGAAACAGGATGAAATTTGCAAATCATTTTGGATGGGAAATTATTTTATTGTGAAGTCGCAAGGGACAAAAACTGTTCAAATCCAACAACTCTGTTATTTGTTGTGAATCATTTCTTTGGCTCGACTTCTCAAACAAAATAAAGGTGGGGCTTACAGAGGCACCCATCTGTGATCTAACTCTTGTCCCACTGTAATCTGTAAAACTCCCACTGATTTTAGCAGAGGCAGGGAGAGACCAGCACTGAACAGCTTTGAAGAAACACCCTAAATAAATGCAGTCTCTGCTTTATTGCACTGGCCAGATGGAGACATCTTCAGCTGCCTTTACATCACAATTTGATTTCCCAGTGGAGTAAACAGACTTTTTTCTTTCTCTCCCTGCCCTCCCACCTTGCTTTATGGCACCTTCCCCTGATTTTTCAGTCCTCAAATAATTTTACTCCTATAAAAACTGTTTCACTTGAAAAAATATTGGAGCATGTAAGATTTAGGTTCAAGTTCTCTGGCCTCATCATAACACAGTTATCCTTAACACACCTTTGTGAAGAAAGGAAATGCTTTTACCTCCATTTTATAGATGACGAGGAGACATTTGGAAGCTATGGACATGCTCAGGGTTGCATAGGAAGTCTTAGAAAGGTCTGAATCTAAGACTCCCAGCCTCAAGAGCATCTGCTAACCATAAGGTGGTCATTCCTGTTTGGGCTGCTGTGGTATGCTTTTCCAGAAAGCTCAGAAGACTGCTCACAGCTTCTGTCTTAGGGGCTTAATACAGCAAAAAGGAGTATTGGATCCATCACATACTCTAGTGTGGGACACAGAGTAGCACTAAAGAGGTTCAGCAAAACTTGTTCTTTGAGTACTAGGTCATTTGCACGATATCTGCTTCAGCACACTTACATTTGGGGAACTGCTCTTGCATTTTTTCCTCTTTCCAACAAATGTGGGCCTTCAGGAACATAGAAAACCACCAACTCTGGCCAGTTGTGGGTCCTATTCTGGAGCAGTCTTTACCAGAAGCCTCGGGGGAAAGTGCACAGCCCTCTAGCTGCAAAGTCATGGAATAATTTGCCCATGACCCATCACTTAATGTTTGGTTTAATCTCCACAGCAAATTTATGTATTTTTATCATATAGCCACAGCTGTTTTTATTATCTGTAAGACTATCTAATCTTCTTAAGAGTCCTGCTCAGTTCTTCACCTCCCCGATAGCACCACTAACTCCATCTAAGTTAAAATTAACTTTCCAACCCACTTTTTATTGCTCTCTTCCTTGTTTGCTCTCTCTGCTTGCCTTTCTCTGTTCTTTTTCCCTCACCCTTGCTACTATTTATCCTGCAAGAAGAGCCCTAGAAGCTCAATACTCATGGCAGCTTATCCTATCAGCATGTCATGCTAGGGCTGGGATAAGTCAGGGCAATACTTACTTTCCCTGAGGTAACTGAGGTGAGACAACAGAACTTCCGTGTTGTAGAGGGAGGTGGTTCGGAGGAAGTCATCCTTGTTCATTTTGCAGAGCTCCTTGCCATCCATATTCTGGAAGATGGTGGTGTCAATCTCCATTAATCCATACTCCTTTATAGCCCATTCCAGCCACTGGCGCACATGTTCCTGGGTCCATAGGGTGGGATCTGGCAGAAAAGCACAACGGATGGTAACACTATACGCAAGCCTCAAGCCTCCAGCACTCACTGAACCCCAATCAAAGCATTAACCATTGTTTCCACAACCAAATGGATTTAATTTACCAATTCCAATGCATTTTGCCACAATGAACAAGTACTGTGCGCATAAATTGATCACACTGACCCCCTGGCAGGGTAGGTTCTCTTGATTGTCTCCCACCTGCTTGAATCTCATACCTATGCTTGGGAACAATATTAGTGACATTTGACTGTGACTTTTCTCCCTCTGGAAAAAAGCTTCCAAAAGCAAATTCATCCCTTTGAAAGGGTATGCTTGTCACAGCTTCGGTTCTGCAATGCTATATAGTTACATCAGTGCTGTATAAGTCACACCATCCTTCGCAAGTGCATTACAAAGTCCCAACAGATGGCATTTTAAAGTCTGAGGATGGCGGTATTTATGGTCAGCAAAGGGACTCTGAAAAAAAATATTATTGCTTAAACAGAACAGCTTGCCATGTATCTCTGAGTCACATTTGTTCACCCTGCTGACAGGAACACAATTCTACCTCCGCTAGCCCTGTAAAACCAACACAGCTATTGGAGGGCAATGTGGATTTTATACTGTCTCATGCATCATTATCAACTGTCAGCAAAGCTCCAGCTGTGGAATCTTTATTACTGGTGATGACGTAAGAGAGAGATTGAACCCGGCTGGAGTTTCAGACCCCATGGTGACGGTTTGCTGCATCAGTAGTTAAAAAAAGAAATCATCCTTTGAGCTTCGAAAAGAGCATTAGATCAGAAAGTCCCAGCAACAATTTGTGCCACGATACCATTTTTACAGAGTCATTTTCAGAGCATATCTGCATTTTCAGATGTTTCCTGTGCTGCTTCTCCCCATGTATCCCATTTCAAAATTTAAGCTGCAAATTCATGTTCCATTGCAGCTGGAGAGGATTGCAAAGTCAAGCTTAAACTTTGGAGACGTTTGATCTGTCCATCACAGCTGGTACATTCCTCCAAGATCAACCTCAAACACTTCAGGTCCCGAAGCAGTTGAGAAAATGGATCAGAAACACGTAGCCATCACACAGCTGATAGGTTGTCCTTTGGGGAGGGACAAGAAGTGCCTCTGCCACACATTTTATAGTGTATAAAATAATGCCTTGGCCCAGGACTGTAAACTGTGTGTGCTTGGGCAACAGGCATCCCTTGACACAAAAGGTCAGGTAGTGGCTATACCTGGTGAATTCCTGGCCTCCTGAGTTCCAGAATAACAGCATGAAATGGAGAAGTAAGAACAAGGAATATTGAAATAATAACCGTGACATTTCCTCACTGAATTTCTAGTAAACCTGGGTTGCTTAAAGCTGAATTCTAAACATGGAACTTACAACCCCATACCTTTGCAAGTCTGCTTTGGGAAAGAAAGATGGATTTTCTTTATCTTTTGGCAATAGCTAATTTACATTCTGCTTTCTAAGCACTGGCAAAAGACTGCAAATTTCACTATGCAAGTATTCAAGGGAGGATTCTTTTTTTTTTTAATTGAAAGAGTTATTTGTCTTGAGTTTTGAAAAAAACCCCAACATTTAGAGGCCATAGTGAATTTGTGGTCTCCCTTTAAACAAACACTTTTGAATTTCAGATTCTGCCTATTTATCACTGCAGAAGACATTGAATGGGCTCTGAAAAACTGCCTTCTTGAAACATGGCTTAGAGTTTGTTATTATTACTATTGCAAGCCTAATGTGACATTATTCTTGCCTATCTTTACCCTAATGTGCTATAAATCCTTACTCTGGATTATATTAAAATTTCCAAATGCCTTTCTTGGATGAATCGGGCCTCATATCCTGCAGCCAGATATCTGGGATGATGTTCATTATTGTCTTCCAAAGTCTGGTAAATCACTGCTATTTCACAAGTATCTCAAGGTTTTGATTTGTAGATGCTCATGAGGGGGAAAAAAGTCCTTTATTTCACTTTCGTTCAAAGAGGAGATTTTAAACCTTCTCTTCCACTGAGGGCACTAAAAGTCATTTCCCCTATTTCAACAACAATGCTAAACTTTATCCCACCCTTGGTCTTTTTAAATATGCATAAATAGCATGGTGAAGAGCAGAATAAATGTTCCTTCTTGACTATCTTTAATAATATAATGCCTAGTTGGTATCAGCTAACACCTTTCTAGGCAACGTTGATGCTGAAATCATATCTGATGCTGTCACCGATTAGGTTAGCCAGTCTCTCTAAGCAGATCCTAACAACGGCTTAAATGGTACTTTGAGATTTGCTGTCAATTTTTTATTGGCTTCCCTTCACTACATTCGGTTCAGGCTTTTCCTTTTCATCCTAAATGGCAAACAAATGCTTGGGAATTGTCATCTGTTCGTGGTCAAGCCACGATCAGAAAACAGAGCTAAATTCCACAAGTACGTTTCTTTCTGCCAACAGTTCATCTGCGTGAATCAGCTACAACCCTTGGTGAAACCCTCACAACACTGGGTGAAAAGCTGCACCCCTTGAAATCAATGGAAGTTTCGGTACATAAATTGGGCCAGGACTTGGCTTATAATACCTCCCTTGCTGGAAAGTTCCTGGGCTAGTCTCTTTATATCTATGCTGTTTATAAACTTTGCAGGGAAAAGACTCGCTCTCGTTCCAGATTCAGACTTCACCAGTTGCCTGCCACAGCAGCTCTCATCCTTGACTATCCAAACGCATCTAATGCATCCTGCCAATTTCAGACAGCAGATGTGGATATCAAATACAAACACAGAACTGGACAGGAATGTTTCTGTGTAACAATTTTTGGAAGGATAATGTAGTTCCTGCAAAATATAGTTTTTCTGGTTTTCTACTTCTAACAAAAAAATAAAAACAAAATAGCTCATTTTGAATCAATATGACATGAAAGTGCATCTGGATTCTACAGAGCATCATGGGAGTTATAATTTGGGTCCACTTCATGCTTATTCTTGCCTATGAACTGCGCTCTTTGATCATACCGAGCATGTCCCAGGAAGCACTGCAGATTCTCCTCTAACACATGACGGGAGATGGATTTGGTTCAACACACCAAAACAACACTTCATTCCAGGCAAAAAAAAAAAAAAAAGGCAGCAGCACTAATTATCCACTTCTTATTCTCATTCAAGGTAGAACATATACTGGGACACGGGAAATTCCCACTAGCCAGAAACTCTGATATTTTCCTTACTTTTTACATGGTTTGTAAGAAAGAGAATCCTCAGAGTGGATAAACAAGCCTTATCTGCTCAGCTGGATATTTAAGACAGTGCAAGGAAATATGAAACAAAGACTTTGATGGTGGTGGTACCTGCTGGGACAATGACTCTCCTCTCATTGGTGGTCATGTTGGGAGGAGGCCCGTTCTTCTCATCCATGTAGGTGCTGTAACTCATTGGGTTGGACTCTGTCCCTGCTCCGACGAGTTTGCTGCATTTGTTCACACTACAGTCTACGGGGGACTCCCTGAAATGCGAAAGGAAACAGATGACTTCTCATTATTACGCACCTTTCATCCCTGCTGTAGCAGAAGGAGGTCTGGGTTACAGAAATGGCAAGTATCCCGAAGGTGAAAAGTTAAGGGGACTTTCTTTACCTGTGGGAGAGGCCATTCCTGGCCTGTCACATGAATGTCATAAGGAGATCTATGAATCACAAGTCTCAGGGAGGGGATCTCTAATAATGAGACCAGTTGGAGGAAAGAGTGTTGGAGGTGCAAAGAAGAGTGACTTTTGGACAAAGGCAATGGTAGCTGTAAGGTCGTACTCAATACCTCGGAAATATCAAAATTCACAAACCAGATAAAAAGCAAGTGCCTATCACATAGGTCTGTCGGTTACCCCCCCACACTCCCCTTCATCCTTTATTGCTCAGCTGCATTTTAGCAATCCTTCAGATACAGCTTGATGCTCCTAGGAGCCCTTGTTGGACTGTTTCACTCTTGCATTGTGTTAAATACAACCCTGCACACCGTCTTTCTGTTATAATGGAGTCTATCAATTGACAGAAAGGCTGTACTTCTCACCTCATGACCTAAGGCATTTCTGCAGAGCTAATCAGAAATACAGATACACCCCCCTTCATTTTGTTAACAAAGCACACAAAATACCCATGCCAAAATGACAGGATAGTCACAGGAGAATACTACAATATTAGCACGGTATCTAAAGAGTCTTATTTATACAGGGCTGAATGTAACTGATCTTGTCTGTTCTTAACAGTGAAAACAGTCCCAGGCTTGTCTACTACTTGGATAGGAAATCTAGAAATCTTAGGTGCCTTAGGCGTGAGTCAAGAACTTCAGACCACAGAAACGGTGTGCGAAAAAGGCTCTGGCCCCAGTTTTACTTCTGAGGTGATGGAGTGATGAGGAGGGAACATTTAGCAACTCAGGTGGCACTGTGCTAAGACCTGGACTACATGCAGACCCTTGGCAAGCAATAGGCTTTCTCTGTCCTGCTCTGGGAGAATTATGAGCCTCCAAACCACAGATAGAGAGCAGAGATTTTGTTTTTCTCCAGCTGCAGTAGTAACTCATGCTTTTAGCTCTAGAGGTCACTTAAAATACTAGTCCACAGCCTGCCACATGCACACAGTACATCCCAGCTCTGAAGAATGTACCAGGGAAGGGCAGCATTATTGCCCTCGCCTATACAAGGATGCATTAGTGTGCAACCACTATGCAAAGCAAGCACAGAGCCCATATCCAGTGCAGTTTAGTCCACAGCTTTAATTGCACAGCCGTTCTTCTTCTCTGCCAGAAGCAAAGTGGCTTGGGAGGAAACCATTCGCTGAAGGGTAAGAACTATGACAGTGCACCAAATCCCACCCTCTGAGTTCAGCTGGCAAGACTTCCAAGTTTGGACACTAAACAAATTTGTTTCTTAATCTGAATGGGGGGGAAGGAGAAATTACTGAAATTCAGTTATCATGGCTGGGAGATAAATGCTCCACCGAGATATTCTAAGGCAGATGGTAATTTTTTCCTCATGTCTTGCTGAGGGAATGTTGCTTGAAAATGGAAATAAGATGTATAACTTACACATGTTTGAATTTAAGGTTTTACTATTTCGCCTACTGTTTTTCCAGGCAGGGAACCAAAATCCGCCTTCAGAGAGGCAAACTGCTGAAGGTTTAATGTCCCCGTGGCAGTCAGAGGAGAGTCTGAGCAATTGCAGGGACACCAGGGTTTTCACAGGGAATGTGATCATTTCTAACTTTCTGTTGAAATACTCTGTGTCAGGTGTTAAATGCTGCCTGTACTGGCAGAGAAAAAGCCCTGAAGCAGCACAAAGGATCTTATTCTTTCCCAAGGTACAGGCTGTCCTGAGAAGACTCGGTGAAATGGCGAGAGCATCCGTGCTTCAGGGTGTCAGACTCTGTTCGGTTCGGTGCTGACCATGACCAACCTCCTCGCCTGCCCTGCCTGGGGGCCAGGTGCTGACTTTAAATGGTGCGGGCAGCCCAGCTGGTGGGACAGACCCGAACACACACACATCCCCACGCAGTGAGGGCGTATGGATTCCTACCTGCCTTTGGGATAAATTCGCCTTTCTTCAGAGTCAACAGTAAAATTTTCTTCAAGTTCCCTGCAGTCAGCACCTCCCAGGTGCTAGCAGTGCTGGCACAACTACCTGCTGCCTAAGGTCCTTCTAATGGGTTCACTCTCGCCCCCCTGCTCTGTAGTTAAATTTCCCTGGAAAATAACCCCCTCAGTTGAAATATGCAATATTTATGATAGAATAGTTACATATATAATATTCACACAGAACTACAGGATATATCCAGACTCTCAGATAAGTACATCTTCTAAAAAGCTTATCTGCCTAGGAGTATACATGCTTTCTACTGGCATGAAATGACACACATGAAAAGACCAGAGGGTCCTTGGCTGTCTCTACTCTCTCTGCTAAGTATTGTGCACATTCACATGACTGGGACAGGAAAATAACAAAAATAAGACCAACACTGTAAGATATCTCCTCAGTGGTTTTGTGATGAGTTTTCACTTTGCAGACTCTTGGCTTGGCAGCCAGGACCCTGCTTATCCTCTGCCTTGCTCTGCAGCCAAAACCAGACAACCAAGTATCGGAGGCTGAGATCTGAAAAGAAGTTTAAGGGACTGAGGTGTCCTTACCAACCACTGATTTACCACTGTGGGAAGAGAAGCCACTCCGTTAATCCTGTGGGACACGTTAAACGTGCTCCATGTACCTGACAGGGTTGTGTCCGTGTGGCTGAGTAGATGCCTCCCTTCCCTCTGAGGAAGTTTTCAGGATGGTTGGATCCAGAGCTAACCGATCTGATAGCAGAAGGACAGACATAACTGGGAATAGCATTGCCAAAACTTAACTGGGCAGGAGACCAAACTGTCCTTCCCTTAAGAAAAACACTGTGAAATCTTTAATGACAGCAAGCGGGAAGATCCTTACTTTTGTGTTCTCTGTAATCCAGCATTTCCTACCAGATCCAAATGGAGCCTTTTATTGGGAAATGAGACAGCACTACCAGACCGAATTATCTTTGCAGCTCCTGGACAGCCAATACTGTACTGCCTCAGCCTAAGATGAGGGATTTAACAGCATCCCAGCAGAAGGTAGGTGTAGCTGCGGGCAACACAAAGAAGAATTCAGTGTGGGGAACAACTACAGTATCAAATGAGAACAGGGAGCTGCGAGCCATGAATAGTGTATTCATTGAATATAGCTCCTTTCTTAGTTCAGGCATTACCCACAGGCAGACTTAGATTTATATAAAAATTTCCTCATTATTTGAAATGGTTTGTGCGGGGGATTTCAGATGCCAGATTAATCCTTGACTTTTCACAGAGACTTTAGACTTTCAAGTGGCTATACACGCTGGACTTGCTCAGGTTCTGGGCAAAAAACATTGTAGATCTACTAAGGTAAATGGATATAGGCTGCTTTCACAAGATCTCTTAAGTATATTCACTGTGGCAGCGACAGAGTCCAAGGAATATGAAGCAGTACTCATTCCCACTGTCCGTCCAAAGACTCTTCGTTCCAGCAGCTCCAGTAGTAGTCTCTGGGGATGCCAAGAGCTTGGTGTTTTGGGAAAGTTTATGCTAGACTGGCCAAAATGGACAAGCAGCTAGCCTGGCATTGACTAATAAATCCTCTGTACAGCTTCAGCCTGCGTTCCAGATACCTGGAAATAAAGCGTTTACTGTCCCAGGGCCTCTGTCTAGGAATCACCTTTGGCTTTCATTCGAAAGAGCAAAATAAGGGATTTCAGTGATTTCTGAACCTGACTCAGCTGTGGTCAGTGGGATATTTCCTTCTTCTTTCTCTCCCTTTCTTCCTATCCTTTCATTCCTCCTCTCTTCCCATCTTTTTTTCTTTTTAAATTTGCCACTTTTGGTGTAAATCCCCATTTGGTCACCTCAGCTTTAATCTCTTTAATACTTGAAATTAGATTTTAATTCATTGTTGTTGTTTTTCAGTGAGGAAAGTAAGAGCAGACATACTGTGATTCTGCTTGTGGCTCCCTCTTACAGGCAGGGAACAGAGCTATCAGGACAGAACCACAGCGCCTCGAAACTTGCATCTAACTGCACTTTAACCCTGCCTCTCGTCCTGCTTTCAGGAATGCCTCAGGAGGAGGTTCACACTGAAAAAGACTAAGTCTGCGGAAAGGAGGGACAGCTGTAAAAAGGATGGAAAAAGACATACAGGTTACAAAATTCAAACTGCATGAGGAAAGCACAGAGGCTCAGTAGGGTCTAAAAGAATGGTGTTTATCACGTACAGGTAAACGCAAACAGCAGGTAATTGCCCAGTCTGCTGCTCTGGCTGGGGACTAGAACAACACAGTGAATCCCACTAGAGGGCTCACACGCTACTTAAAGGGGATTTTTATTCTTCTAGACATCATAGATGGTCCCTTTGTTTTGTTTTGAGAAAATTATTGTGGCATAAAAATGTTCTGAGATCCCTGAACCTTAGCATTATATTAATACTCTGAAGCAAGAGAATGTCTCCAAAGCATTTTCAAAGCACTGACTTCATTATTTTAGCTAGACAAAATTCATAACATCAGTTGGAATTACACAGTGAAGTTTGCCCGCATCCGTGCACACATCCAGCACATTAGAGTATTCTTTCACATTTGAAGATCATACAAATTTTGTAACATCTTTTTAAAAATTGCTCTCTGAGTTTAGCTACAAATGCAGATCTGTAGTAGCTCCGTAAATACAGACAAAATTTGGAATGTCTGTTGTTTGGTTCACTCTTTGCATTTGGAATTTATGTAAAATAGAAGGAAAAATATATTATTAAAATGGATTGTAAATTGCATTAAACTTTACCCAGCTTTTTCTAAATAATCTTTTTCTAAATAATCCTCCTCCTTTATTAATTGGAATTTAAAATGTGAAAGATTTTTTGTTTTTTAAAAATAGAAATGATTGTATTTATATCACATCTGAAGGTCCCAACAGAAAATCAGGCCTAGTATGTTGGGAACTGTACAAGCATGCTGTAGGAGACAGATCTTTCCCTGAATGGGCTATAACCAAAATAAACAGAAGACACAAACCCAGCAAAGAACAAAGATTGCAGGCCACACTTCCAGTCCCCAAATGGATGCAAAGAGACATGAACAGTATACAGAACACCTTGCAGTAAACCCATGGAAAAGCTGGACTTCTATTTTTTGTGTGCAACAGGTCAGTGCTACTAATACAAGACCGTTTCCCTTTCCCAGTGCCTAAGGGGGTGTAAGAAGCACAAGGATTTTAATTTTCCTATGTTGGATTTTAACTGCTTTGTGTTTGGCTGCTAATGTGTTTAACTGCTTTGTGTTTGTTCTGAGCAAGCAGCTGTCTGTGAAGGCAAGGACAGATTTTGAGGGCATATACTGCATCCAGGTCTGATAATACTAGAATCTTTCACAAAATTTCTACTTCTGAATCTTGCAACAATACAGAAGTCCCATCTTCTCCCCTAAAACATAGATGCCTGCCACTGCCTGAATATCCCCTATACACAGTTAGTATGCAGTTATCTGGGAAACTCTTTCCAACTGGGGAGTAAACCAGGAAAACCTGACATTAGGGTAGAAAGCTGGTCAGGGTTTCCATGTTGTTTAGCACTTGGAGGGACGGTTCTGCAAAACAGACTTGGAGAGGTTCTTCAAAGACCCCTTCTCCCACCCTGCTGAGGACCAAACCAACTCATCACACTATAGCTCACAGCAGTCAGACCTGCTACTGATTGCTAAGAAAAAGAAGAAAAGCTGGACACTGTCCCTTACCGTCATCCAGCTCCCTCCACTGTCAGGTTTCCTATAGCTTTATCACTCCCTAGAGTACATAAACCATTCTCTCGACAAGCAGAATACACTAGCGCTTCAAGTACAGGTGAAACACAGAATAAAGGCTGCTCCCTCTAATGAGGCAGCTGGAACCCGGTAAGAGAGTGTGCTTGAGAAACAAGAGAGAGAAGGAGAGGCAGAGAGAGAGGGAGGGGGAATAGGTTTTGTCATTCAGTCCGCAGTTCAAGTTAATCTGTATTGAGATTGGCATTTGCCGCTCAGATGGTGTATCAGTTTTGCCAGGCAGCTGATGGGCAGGGGAACAAGCAACTGGAGTCGCCCAACCTGTAACAATGAACTGTGATGGACATGGGGGAAAGGGTAAATTTTTAGCCCTGAATAGGAGGAGAGGATGGATAAGTCAGATTGACATTCTCATTTCTTGGGTGGATTGGAGCTCTTGTGCTAACAAGTTATCAAAAGGCAAGGCTGGAAGCTATTTCAGTGCTTAGTTCTGACATTCAAAACAGTCTTTTCTTTTCTTCTAACAGGTTGGGAAGTTGTTACCCCTTTTTTAGAGAGACTGAGGACACTTAGTTTCTGCCTAAGAATCTTGTAGTCTTGAGCAAGCCCATAAAGAAGGATTCCCTTTTTGCCCGGAATAAACACACCTCTAGAGGGCCTTTCTTTATGGGTATCAGAGCGCTTACAGTTGTTAATGAATCAGTTTGTCAAAGCAGTTTTATTTCCCTTTTTTCCTGAGCAGATGAGGAAATTGTAGCACAAAGATCACAATGGAAGGACAGCCCAATACATTTGATTCCCAAGACATGCAGTGCACATACAATGAGAACGTTACATAGACTTTTGGACATACAACTACCTACACATACAGAATTTATACAGAATTTGTGCTTACAGGATCTGAAAAGCACAACTATGTGCTGCCTGTGCTAGCTCAGCGGATGTGACAGGACTAGTTGTTCCCTTGACCCTCCAAAATTTGCTAGAATGAGACAGACAAGTAGCATAATGGGAGGAAACACTCTCTGTGTGTTGGTGTGACGCTATGGGTGTGAACAACTGATGCAATGCTACAAAGGGCTTCCTCACGTGATCATGGGAGCGTGTTGCCTGCGCCATACGTGAGGTGGATTCTGCCACCTCAGTTCTCATGACTGGCTCACCTCTCCTCAGGATGGAGAGGTCAGACCTGCACAGCACCATGCACAAGCCTCACTCATTCGGTCAGGATCCCACTCTGCATTGCGCTCTTGGAGATTTTAGGGATGGCTTAAGAAGACTAGCCTTGGTAGCCAAAGGTAGTCCTCGTGACTATCAAAAAACCCCAAGCTTCTGGTACTTTCAAGATCCATCATTTCGACTGTGTTACCCAGAGATGGTGTTTTTCAGGAAATAACTAATTTTTCCATGTTTCAGCGTCAATTCTGAGATTGGAAATACTAGTGCAAAAATCCATGTAGTTCTTATGAAGTCCAGAAATGATACTAAGGCACAACTGGGGCAAGATCAAATCCAGTCTACAAATGATCACCATCAAAGACCAACTGACGCAAAGACCTTTATCTTGCAGTAAAATCAGCATCTACTGTATACTTACGAGGAAAAAAAAACATGCTTCTGTTTGAAGTCTTTAACACCATCATCTCACTATAGAACTCTGAACGCACAAGGCTGCTTTCTGTTTCAAACTCTAGACTCTGCTAGGTTCTCAGAAACCAGGAAAACAGGCTGTTACAGAAGCCCTAAACTAACCCTAAAGAAGAAAAACTCTTGTTTAACTGTCCTGTATTAACATTGTACAAATGTTGGAGATGTTTGTGACTTTGAAATTAAAAGCAAATTTAAAATTAATATGAACTCTGAAATGTAATGCTAAAAAATAAAATAGTTTTTCTTTATTGTATATATTTAAAACTGAAAAAAATTGAAATTTCTACACCTAAAGATTTTGTCCAAGAAGGTGAAATTTTTTCCTAGGCTTTGGACTTGTAGAAATATTTCTAAAAGAGACAATCTAAGCTGCGATAATAAAATGTTTTCAAGTCTTTGAATTTCTCACTGAACAGGGATATGATCCATCTCCCCCAGCTCTAACTACACATCATGGGGGGCAGGCCTCCTACCCCTTTGCCTAAAAGCTGTAGAGGATACATCATAACCAGCTCAAATCTACTCCTGAACTCTGTTTCACCAGTGGTCACATATATTCACACAGAAGACGTGGGTATATGCCCTTTGTTTTGTTACACCTCATAGGCTGCCATAAAGGATCTCAGTCTCCTCTTTTTCCCTTCTCCGTCAAATAGCTCTCCAGTTCCATATGGTTACTTCTGCCGTGGCAGAGCACGAATCTAGTTACAGATGCAATGAGGAGTGCCCTCCAGTGAAGCCCATACAGCCCATTAGTGCAGCTTTCACTACCTTCACTCTGGAGCACTGGTATAAACACCGACTATTACTGCATGACCGAGTCCATCTTCAGGAGCCCCTTGAACCATGGCACATTTGTGGGATGCTGAACTAAGTGACGAAATGTGTAATTTACAACAGTGTTTGCAGCATGAACTCTGTCCTGGCAGTCTCATGTCCCAGTCTGTACAGCGTTCGTGGAGACTGGTAGAGATGCATGCTGCAGAACTGCAAGAGCAAGACCCTCAGGCCATTAAAAAATGAGTGACAAAGGAACTCCAGGGGGAGTGGGATATGGTCCTACACAAAGAGTGGAGTTTGTTGATATGCAGGTCAAGAGCACAAATGGATGATACGTGCTCTGCTTTTGTTTAAGATTCAGTAGACGTGGAAAGGGTCTTTCCTTACCTTGATCCATTCATGTGGTCATATTCCCTTTTTACATTGACCCGGACGGGCTGATTAATCCACTCCTGCTGAGGAGGCAAAGGGTTGATTTTGTGCGGCTGGCCATAGTCAGGGTTCCCTGAGGCTGTCATATCTGCCTTGGGGAGGTGAGTGGCAGCGCCGTACGTGGAGTCAAAGAGGGACTGGTCGTCGCTCACCACCGACAGAGCCTCCTGAGGAGAAAAAGAACAAGCGCTCAGAGTCATGACTAAACTAGTAACTCCATTCTTATTCTCTCTTTGAGCTGGTGAGCACCTGCAAGGGCCCCACAGCTGCCCAGCGCTGTCTGAAATTGCCATCTGCCAGGATTGCAGATTGAATCAGATTCTTTGGGGTCCATTAACCCGTATGCAAAACCGGCGGGTTGCTTTGCTAGCTGCTGTGTTGCTCTGGGTGGGGCAAGAGTTAAGGTTAACCTGACTTCTGCAAACAGTAAAGGTGGCTGCTGGGTGCTATACCATTCTCATTGCTTGCTGTAAGCAGCTTCATCTGCGATTTCATATAGTTACCTGCCCACCTGCCTGCACTTGCTGGTCCAAAAACAACCAAAGAGATATGTAGTATGTAACATTTCTGGAGTGTCATTTGAAGGCCTATACATCTTCTTTCAAAGGGTTTTGTGTGGTGTTTATATTTTGAGGTTACTAGTGAAGGAGAAGCAGTCAGGACAGGTCAGAGTTATGGGTGTTAGTGGTGGGATAAAAAATGCATTACTTTACACTTTTTGTTTATTTTGTGGGAAATGTAGGACTGGTGAGTTACCAAACTGCATTTCTAGAAATGCTTAAAAACAGGAAATTGTTATCCTTTTTTTTCCTGCTGAAACTCCAAATGTTGACAAAAAGTTTTGACTATCAATTTCCTTGCGTTGATGCGCTTGGGTTTTCTAAATGAAGCATGCCAGGCTCATAAAGGCTTTGGCACAGTCCTGCCTTATTCAAAGTGCATCTGACAGGGTCTGCATGTTCTTTATGGAGCTAAGCTAACCGCACATAACACAGCTGCCATTATGGCTGGCAAACCAGAGACTGAACGAGGAACCTCCCAAACTAAAAGCACACACTACTTTAATGTGAGTTAATGGAGCAGACCTCCAGAACAAAGGCAGCAACAGACTCACCTACTCCGTGGACCGAGCATTCAAAAGACCCGTAACATCAGTGCGTATGCAGCATGAACACGCAGACACTGTCTTTGCTTTGAAAGCTGATGTGCTGCTAAACCCTCGGTGCTCAAAATCCACAGGACACAGTCCAAATCATAAGCTTTTAAAAATAATAAATTATTGCTCTCTCCCCGCCTCCCCCCAGTAGTCGTTTCTGAGGTTAGATTTGCAAACTTTTTCCACAACCAGGGAGGGAAACAGAAATTCTGAAAACTTAGAAAAGTGCAGCTGCTGGAATCCTCCGATTACATGAGAATCTAAGTGCAAATCAGATATTACCAAGCTCATGATATCATCACAAAAAATGTCAATAGTTAGAGTCTACTGGGTAAACATGAGAATCCCTCTCAGCCTGAAATTAACCCACTTAGAAAGAGTCAGGTCAGTGCGCTGCATTTACAAATATCAGCACTTTTCTATCTCAGATCTCAGATCACGTAACAAAGCCAAATAAGCCTGAGTAGCCTAGAATTTAAGTGGGCCTGACTAAGCTTGAATTTGGAGGAACCCTCAAACATCTGCGTAAGTCCTGCTGAAGTTACAGTATTTGCTGTAAAAATTTTGTGAGCAACCTCTCACACTGATCAGCAGAGATGGCTACAGCCTTTAAACAACAAAAATGAGAGTTTTCACCCCACGCTGCCTAACGCTGTGTGTTGCAAGGAGCTCAGACTGTGTTCATCCTTTCCAGCAGCTTTTTCTTGGTGGATGCACAGCCTTTCAAAAATAACCCTTCCCTTTTTCTGCTTTAATTAGAAAAAGCTAGGGAGTGGAAGGTGCTCCTCGGAAGAATTTCCTTGTGGTGCAATCCTGTATGATCACAGCCTTGTGTCAGAAACTCCTTAAAGGGACTGAGACTATCTCCAGGCTATGAACTTTGCCTGTGTAGAAAGGTACAAGAACACGAGATCTTCTGGTGACAGCTCTTAAAAGAGAACAAGCCTTTCCATCAGAGGTAAGGGTATAGTGACTTGCCGCTTCTCTGTTTTACTGAAGTTAGGATGTCAGGCAGGGGTTCCTAAATGACACATCGCCTGTAAGTCTCTGCTTCCTCTCAATACAAAAAATGTGGGGTTCCCTACATTATGGCATGAGGTGGTAGGTGAACCTCAAATACCTGGGGTGCTGGGCTGACTTACAACTGTCTAGACCCAGTCTAGACTAGTCTACGCATCGATCTTACTGGTCAGAGGCAAGGAAACCCATGAGTACCACTGCAAAATCATGAAATAAAATGTTTAAAATGTTTGGGTTTGGAGATTTCTAGTCTAAAAACATACACTAAGTTCGGGTCTTTTAAGGAAAGAATACCTGGGAAAATGGTTTTTCTGCCTAAAGCCATTTTTCTTCTGAAGAAAGGTTCTGATGGAAAAAAATTGGAAAGCTGGGATCTTTCTGGCTATACCTCCCCCCCAAAAAACCCCCACCCCAAAGAACAGCCCTGGACGAGGATCAATTATTAGTGCTGCATCCAAGTACAACTATCTTTACACACACAGGCAAGTACATACTTTTCTCTGATATACAGAATAACTGATGGAGAAGCCTGCCTCCTCAGATAAGGATCTTCCTTGAAAGACAAAGCGACTGCTAGGCCCTGCCTACAGCAGCAACTGGCGTTAACGGGGATAATGATAATCTTACAGGCAGGCAGCAGTTGCACCGAGAAGCCCTGCATTTTGCTGCTTGAGTGCATACAGACTGCAAACTCTACAGTCTTTAAAACTCTGTCGCACACAGGAAAAGAAATTCAAATGCGATGGCTGCCATCATGGCAGGCCCAAGCAGTTACTGAACCAGGAATCGTTTGAGCTAAAACCCTGAGTTAGTTACAGCCACAAAAGCTACAGACTCAAGGCTCTGGGGGAACTGAAGACACACAGAGCAGATCAGGCAGAGATAGCGGCTTGTAACACCTGCTTACGATCCGGATCGTGCATGCAAATAGCAAACAAGTATTGCTGATTGCATGCAAGGGAAGTTGGGTGGCATGCTGCCAACGCCTGCTGCAATCAGCTTCTCCGCGGTGTGTACATCTACAGCTTAAGAGAAAAACAAAGGGGTGGCAAGCAACAGGTAGCCTTTAGCTGGCACGGTCAGAGTAGGGGACCACTCAGATAACGTCCTAGCAGTGACGACTACCTGGGACTCAGTTTAACTCTCTTGGAAGAGGACAGAGCTTGGCTGGCCCTGCCAGAGTTTCAGGCTACAGACCCAGATGGGGAATGTGTACAGCCTTCCTTGTACTCACTATCAGAGGCTCTGCTTGGCTTGATTCAGTTTTGAAGGACTAGTCCGCTCAGGAAGTGTTTGGCTTCAGTTCTGGCTGAGGAAGAGATCCACAGTTAAACTGAATACCAGAGGGCAAATTTCCATCCCCTGGAACTGAGAGCTACTTAGCGTTTGGTGATGGGCAACTGGGAAAACACATCGAGGCGTTAAAGGTGCTAACATAACCTAACCAGACAGGCCACAGCTCGCCAGCGTTCCCCCCATGCTGTTGCCTCCCGGGTTGTGTCCTTGAGCTGGCCAGACTGAGTCTGAGACAGGGGTCTTGTGTGTATTATTCTGGCATATATGTTACATTATATTGCCTCTGGGAATAGGCTAGCTTCAGTTTTTCCAGTTTTTAATCACATTCCTGGCATAAATGTGGCAAGCCCGTCTACGGCAGCTTGCAGCGCAGTGATAGGCAAGTTCAACTCCCTGTGAAGCACAGCCCCAGCCTTTGCAGGGCAGCCCACCGCTGAACTGCCACAAATGAAAGGCTCCTATTGCAATGACTGCTGAAACAGCTTTGCATAGAGCTGGCACACACTTCTGGATCCTTTAGACATGAGTATGTGATATGGCTATTATTAATAACAATTTATAGTTTTAAGACGTTGAATTTGCAGTTTTTCCTTTTTTTAGCCGAGCCATCTAGACCCAGGTCCCAGGTCTAAGTGCTTCAGCAAAGTGAGGTACACTTTGATTTTGTCCCTGTGTACTGCAGGAAGACCAGTCTGTTCTTCTGGTCACACAGGTAGCATGCTAGGGAGGGCTGACAATCCACCAATGCTTCGAGCAAGTTATCCCGAAATGGAGATGGCAGGCAAGCTTTAGTAAAAATTTTCACTTAGTTAATGAATTGAGCAGAACATTTGAGCCAATATATGAATGGAATGGGTCTGAGAAACAACCTCTAGGTAAAAATCAGGGGCAACAGGGCAATGCAGACATATGATGTGAAACATCATCATTTTCCTCAATGTTCTTCCATTCATAGTCCCTGACACAGTCTTTGTTGCATAGGTGACTGCACTAATAATAGAGCTAGCCCCAGGATATCCTAATGTCCTCGCTAACTTCTAGAGGTTTGCTTTGGACAAGGCCCCTAAAAGTTCAGGTTTTAACCTTATCCAAAGCTCACTGGCAAGGAAAGCTTGCTAGATGTTCCCAGTTCCCTGGGGTTCAGCTCTGGGAGAAAGATCATGAAAACAAGATCTGGTGAGGTGACAGTAGTCAGTGTTTTCATCCCAGGTATAACCCAGTGTCTACAGTAACGGCTCTTTCCAGGTGCATGCGATGCTTTTACACTGAATATTGACTTTGAGCTCTTTACATTCACTTTTCTGGCCATAACCACATTTAAAAGGCATTGCTAAAGATCAAAGGTTCATCCTCCTCCACAAAGCCTGACTTACGAGAGAAAAAAATGCTGAGCACTTGAACCATCATGCCATGCATGGAAAGATTACTTCTATGTCTAGAGAGGTGACTTTTTTCTTTGGTGTTCTGTTTTGTTTTGTTTTGGGTTTTTTTTGCAAGAGTATACCTTTGCCACTCTTAGTCTTGCAGGAAAATCACTCCTGAAATATTTTTGTAAAGAGAATGTTACCAATACGGACCCACTGTCTGAAGAGCCCAGATTTATGATGCAAAGCACCAAAATATGAGGTACCAGCAGCAACTAGCCTTACACATGGCTTGAGGTTAGCACAGAGGATCTATTCCTTGAATAGAAATGACTTTGGCACTGCAGTTTTACAAGTCAGCACTTCTGCTGCCAACATCTCATACAAGCAGAAAAGAGATAACATCAGACTTACAAGAAAATGAGTCAAATATAAAATTTAAAAGGGAGCGGAGTCTGTGTGGATCTTGGGGCAACAAATTTGGATGGATTGGGCATTGAATTAGGAGGCAGGAAGGCAGAATATTATTCTCATCCCTGCCCTTGATCTTTGGCATGGCCTTTAGCGATGCATTCCCCTGTCCATGCCTTTTTGCTCCCTTCCTGTGTTGCCCTGTGTGCGTTGATGCCCTGATTGCCTGATTGCAGCGTGCCCTGTTGCCCTGATCTGCGCACGCTGTAAGCTCTGTGGGGCATAGAGCCTCATCCACTGCTGTTACTGGAAAACAAAGAGGAATCTTTCGGGTAATTCAAAGCAAGGCCTGGACTGCAATCCCACACTCTAACATATCCAGTCTTTACGGTACCCCTAACCAAAACAAAAAGATAGAAAGACCTCTGCAGCTTTTTCAGCACACTTTTCTTGAGGTTTGCTCATGCTACTCCACCTTCCTTACAGGATATTACGTGATTGGTGCAGGGACTCCACATAACTCCCCCTGGAAAATTACAATCATAGGCATTTTATTGCTAACAACCACAATCCAATCTTGTGCCCTTCACAATCAATTTAAGGCCAGCCTCTACAGCGGAGGATTGGCGGGCTGCAGCTAGCACCAGAGATCCATCATAAAGCTGTAGTGAAAACAGCAGGCTGAGAGCCCTCACTGCCTAAGTGCATTGCTCTTTACCTCTTCTACCTACTTACAGCATTGCACAGTGATGGACAAACCATTCTGCTCACAGTATTTTCCAGCTGAGGTGATGGCATTCGGGTTGTGGCAACCCACATGCTGGTAATCCGTGCCGCAGAGCTGGCCCTGCCCTGAGGAGGAGGGCCGGGAGGAGATGCAGTCTTGCTTTCCCTGCTGCAGCAGGACTAAGGATCAAGAAGAAGGCAGCATATCTTTAAGACTGTGTTGAAGTTTCTGCAGATTTGAGGCTTTCTTTGTGTATAGGAGGGCTTTCATGTAATTATTTTTATGATATCCTACAGTGCAATAATTTTGCTCTTACTCTGCACTAGAGACTTGCTCTAAACTACAAAGCAGGTCAACTCCCTGGACAAATTGCAATGCAAGCTTTCCTCTGCACCTTAGACTGCCTTTCTTTCACTTTCCACCCAGAGTATCACATTGGAGTGTAACTTGGCAGTCTTAGAACACAGCATCATTTCTTCACAATTCAAATAAATGGGAAACCACAACTTAGTAACTCATGCTAGGAGAAACAAAGCAGGAATAAGATAGGCATAAGTAGCAAAAACACACTGGAATTAGCTGGCTAAAAAATGGGGCAAAATGATTTTGCATGATTTCTCATGAGGAAATATGTCTTTTTTATTTTTAAGTTCACTATTTCCATGAAATTTCATGTCAAATGGACAAAAGAAGGCTGCTAAAACAAATGCTCTATTGTTTTGATATCAAGATCCCCAAAACCTGACTCAAAAAGGAAACAAAAATTAAATCATGCTTCTGTACTTCACTTTTCAGAAGAGCACTTGACTTCATGCACATGTTTGTAGGATCTGGACCAATGACTGTTTTTCTCAGTCTAGACTTCACATAAATTGGTTCAGAGCCTATTTTGGTTTGTTTCCAACAGGCTAAATACCAAGTGGGAATAACCAGGACACAGTACTCCTCCCCAGCAAGTTGCTGCATTAGGGCTGATGATAAGGACGCTTTGGGGCACCAGCCCCAGACACATGGGAAATCTCCAGGAGATGCCTCTGTGTGGTCTCAGCACAGGACCACAGCACAGGACCAGGAGAGAAAGTGAAAAAAAACCAACCTGCCCAAATTACTGCTGTGGCCTCTTGACCTCTTAAAAGTAATATGGTGAAATCTGAGGCTGGAGAGACTGGACATGCCTGATGGACAATCACAACTCCATCATATAAGTTTCTAAATCCTGGAGGCGTGCTGCAGCTCTTCCTTTAAAGAGAATGGCAGCTGTGCTTTGGAGCATGCAACATCCCCGCCAGTCTCCAGCTGGCTTACCCGCATCCCTGGGCCTCTAGATTGGGATTTCCCTAAGCACTCCTACCCGTCTTGGGTGCTTCACACCCTGCTGTACTGATACCTGCTGGGAGTAGCAGATGAGGTGCCTGCCCATTAGCAGATGAGGGACAAATCACAGCTTGGGGCTTCTGTTCCCAGAAGTTTTGGGAGAATTCCTGCCCAGTTCTGCCAACCAAGACACATGAGATGATTCAGGATGAGTACTGAACCTTGGGGGTAAAACATTAAGGTGTTAAAAGTGCTGGAAGCTTTACCATTGGCATGGCTTGAGCCAGGTTTCATTTTTTGGCAGCGAATTTAACTACAAAAGGATTCGCCTCCATGGATTAATGAGTATAACTCTGCTGTGGCAGGAGGACTATATGATTTCTCAAGATCTTTTTCAAGCCATGTCATGTTTCCAGAAAACCAATCAGCCTTTGCCATGTATTAATACTCTCCTAGGCCAGTTTACTGTGCTTGTATCACCGCTGATCTCTGCCCACAGCTTTTCTGCTCCAAAGTTGCCCATACTCACTAAGAATAACTTGACACTGCGTGGGTGATTGCTTTCCAGAGCTGGGCAGTCAAATCCACCTAGCTCTAGTTCACCTTCCTTTTAATTTTTTTTCCTCACCCTGGTAAAGTAATTGACTTGCACCGAGCAGATGTGTTTGTAAACAGAGACACATGGATATAACTGTGAACATACACACTTCAGTAAATATTATTGTAGCATTTTTATGATCTTTTCTGCTGAAGACACATGGAGGGAAACTGCAAGATGGTTTCAGAGTCTGGCTTCCTGACAAACCCAAACTATCCTAAAGAGTAAATGCAGTCTATTGCTACGCAGAAATTCTGTGCTGACCTCAGCTTTGTCCCGAAGCACCCACTGCCTGACTCCTCTCCTTGATGTAATGCCAGAGGCTGCTTTTCAGTGGCAAATCTTTCATCGGGAGTTTGCAGACTGACCAAGCACTTTGTTTCAGAAAACTTGAGCTCACTTTAAGCTGCATTTGCTTATTGCAGTAGTGCCACCATTTCTCTCAAAGGAGAGCTTTTGGGTGGTGTTTTTACTCATACCAGAGACTATATAACGATCCTACTGTTTTTGTTTTCCACATGCAAAGAGCAATCAAATATTTTCAATATAAATTATTCACCCTAGAAGGGAAAACAATAAAATGAGAACCCAAAAGTACTGGGGGGTTTGTCATGAGTAAGGGTATGTCACATCTATGTGTCTCCTCTTGAACAAGCTGCCTTGAAAAAGGACATAAACCCGAGTCTTAAAAGCATGAAGGAATAGGTGCAAACCACAAAATCTTGTCTTTTCAGTTGGGGTTCCTACTGCCAAAGCACAAAAAGAGTGTTCTCCCAGGAATTCAAGATCTGGGAGGCGGCAGTTTAGAGACACACAAATATTTCAGGTTCCTCTGAGCTCTGACTCACCGCTACACCAATGCCCATTCATTATTTTTTATTTCACTTTGATACCATTGTCCCAGTTACATTCACAAACACCGCAATCGTATCCTGTTTTGTTCTCTGACACCATTCCCTTCACAATCGCAGGAAGCCCATCAGGAAACATTCATCGGGTGCTGTTATGTTTCCATCCGCAGAGAACAAAACATGCACTTTCAGCCCAAGATGACTTATTCCAGACTAAGGAAAAACAACAGCATGAAAGAATCAAAGCAGAGTCTCCAGGAGAGCGCAGTATGTGCTTCTCCCCTGAAACAGGGGTAGGAGTCCTGAGCAATGCTCAACGCCTCTTACCTAGGGAATGCTTAGCGATGGAAAGGTTCAGCCAAAAGGAAATAAAAGGCATAATCCATCACTGACGTCTACAGTGCATATTGCAAGGTCTGGACACTATATCAGAGGGGGCAAATACAAGTCCAGCACAGTCCTGCAGCTGAATCCTAAACCAGATGTGGCTTGAGATTTCAAGTGTTAGGGCTCGAGTCTATTCGCATTCTGGGTTTGGCCCCAGTCCCTGAGCTACGTTTGGATTAAATCTGTGTTCAGGGTCTCAGTGCTCATGATATTCAGAGCATAAATTCAGTGTTTCAGCCCAGAGCTGGTTACTTAGGTTTGCTGTCAAGTGTGCATCACACAAAGTATGGAGGGAAGAGGAAATGGGGGAGGTGGTTTGGGACTCATAGGAACCTACTTCTTCCCCAAGAAGCATATGCATACGCCCGTTAGAGCACTGTGAAACTGTTATCTGCTTCTTAACCAGAAAAGATGGCATTTACTGGGACGGACAAGTCCCGAGGTTGAGATTTTCAAATGAGCCTGAAGTTACACAAATCACACTCACATTTAGCAGGAGTTGGGAGCCACAGTCCCTTGAATCCCTCTAAAATATTAGGTTTAAATCTCACGAGAGAGGCCAGCCAAAAGAGGAGCAGTTAGCAACAATACCTAGACCAGGTTCTCCATTTCCTTTGCCCACTTTCCTGGCTGCAAATACAGGTGCCATCACTGCCCAGCTGAGTGCTTAATAAAGCCGTGCATTGATGCCTTCTGCAGAATACCCAGCTTCTGCTGGCTCCTTATCCAGTTCCCAACTGGTCTCCTCCAGTTGGCAGCGGAACTGACGGCTGCCACCCTGCTGGGATGGCATGGATCTGTGTTTTTCTTGTGCACCGAGCCCAGCCCCTGTGGCTCCGGTGACGAGATTGTTTCTGCATACGCCTATAGGAAAAGCAGAGATTTTGTGAACAAGCCTGCTCGTGGCATTCCAAGGAAAACAGCTCAGCAGGATTACACTGAGATATGTTCTTTGTCAATCTCAATCGAGATATTTGAACAGGAAAACCCAGTTTACACCACTGGAAGTTCCCAGGGGCTTTTCATTTCTTTACAAAGAAACACTGATGTTTTAATTTCAGTGCAAGAGAAAGGTCGTGGAAGGATTCAGGGATAGCCATCACTCTTACCTCTTAGGCAAAAAGTTATGGGTCCAAATCCCATACTGGCACCTGGGCTAGAACCCAAAGTTAACATTACAATACAAAAAGGAGCTGACAAGGTGCTATTCTTCCTAGTGATACCAAACACCACAGAGAAAAGACTACCCTACCAACACTCATGTTTCAGGAAACTGAAATACTAAAATAGCTTCTGATGCCTAATGCTATAGCGAAGCTATTGCTGAAGGCAAACATACAGACTAAATATATACATCTAACTTGATCTCTGGTGTCCATCTACTAGAATCAGCCAGTGAATGCTGCCTTGTGGCTAACTCAACAGCAGAAGGTGTGAGAGTAAAAATAAAAAAAAATGGCTCTGTTTACAGCGGTGTTAATGCCCCCATGTCTCGGTTTCCCTATCCGTATGATGCCTGCCCCCAAAGAGCTCAGATTTTGTAGAGTGCGCCAGTGTCCTTGGAAGAATGAGGTCATAGAAGTGACAAGTGTTATCCTAGGGCTAGAACTGCTAGACAAAAGCAAAACTTATTCTCCTCTGAGGCTGAGCAAAAAACTTACCAAATCTCTTATCAGTAACCATTAACAGAAATTCTGTTGGTTTTATCAGCGTGGTACTGAGAAGAGCTGTGAGCCTTGCTTAGATAAATGAGGTCTCTTGCTACTGCCACCTCAAGAAGTCCGTGCTCAGGGATAGTTTTCCACACCTGTGAGAACTAATGGCTGCTTCTTCCCGGCTCCCCTCAGCCTGGTGAAGCAGACCAGGGAGGCAGAGGCCGTGAATGAGTTCATGGCAGGGAGTTTCAAATGTTTTGCTGCAGGGAAAGCAGGCAAGATGCAGAGCACAGGCTCGCAGTGTGTTTGGGAGGGAGGGGGCTGGGAGCCAAGGCTGCCAGCAGTCAAATCCCAGCACTGAGACTGATTCAGTGCTATGGCTTTAGGTAGGTTGCTTAGCTCTGCATCCCAGCATTCTCCTCTGCCAGAGGTGATGCTAAAAACACATAAACCCAAGGGCCAGTTTGGGGCTGATTCTGTCAGGTTTCTGTCATCTCTAGGACCTTTGCTCAGATCTCCACATCATCCATGCTATCCCTCAGCTCATCTGCAAATCCCCACCTGTAGCAGTTAATTTCATATTTTCGTTTTGTTTTGTTTTGTTTTAATGAATATCATTAGCTCTGGCTTGATAACTGTGAAGTACGGAGCTGTCAGGCTCTTGCTTTCATAGCAATGTGCCTAATAGACAAAGCCAGTATCTCAGGAGTGCCACGCAGACAGACATGAGGTTGTTACATTAATTTTACAGCATGGGATCCAATGCAAAGCAACCAAACACTCTGCTCAAAGTCATTTGGTAGAGTGTAGCTAAACTAAGATTAAAGCCTAGGCCCCCTAAAAAAGCTTGCTTTGCTATAGAGAAGAGGACTGCCTTTACATGCAACACTTTTGTGATGTTTTCCGAGATGACTGCAGTATGTTTTCCTTTTGCTGAAGAGTTTCTTACACTCCAATCATGCTAACATAAATAAGAAGCAGGCCTCTCGGCACATCTCCATGTTCTTAGCAGAGCTGATACGGCTGGTCTTATCTCTAACAGGGCAAGTCCCCTGAGCTGTGTTGAAAAGCCTTTTATCAGATGCAATTTAAAGAGAGTTCTTTCTGAGATGTAGTTCTGCAGCTCTGGCAGGAAAGTGGGGCTTCTGACTAAATCTCCTCTGGTTTTGTTTAGCATTGGGGTGAGGGAGTAGGACAAGGTCCTATTTGTGGGGCCGGCAAGACAGGGCTGCTCCCTGCGCCTTCCCTGAAACAACGCTCTACTCCCTCAGTCAGAGGAAAACCCTGTCAAAAATGGCTTAACGATCTTCTAATATTTCCATGCAATTAAAGGCCACATCTGTCTCACAGACCCCGTCCTCCTTTGCTAATGTACAGACATGAACTAAACAGTCTGTCTTGTCGATTCGCAGGGTAACAAAGGGGCCTATTCATAACACAGGCACTTTGGCTATTTTGTGTGTGTGAAATGAAATAGAGTTTGCATTTGGAGAATAACCTGTGTTGGAGCTAGCAAGAGATTTCTGCTCTAATAAATCAATCAGCTTTACCGGCTAATAAAATAGCCCCCCTCCTAATTCTGACTGTGTAACCAGACAGCCACCCTACAGAGAGGCAACTATGGTTTCTGTGCAAAAGTGAGAACCTACGCTAGCTTGCTATTAAAACTCTTAGGAGGATTAAAGAAAAAAAGGTATCAGCTTGGCTGGAATTTTTCAAGCCACTTAAGAGAAGGAGTTATCCCTGGCCCAAGGAATTTGGGTGTCATCTCTGTGGCCTCAGCTGCGTTAGTCAGTGGGTACGCATTTTACTACTGTCTTTAGCTGGCTCAAAGCCAGGTAGGGTTCTGCTCTCGTCTCTGCTCAGTTCTTTCTGAAGAAAATGGGAGCACTGCAGAAAAAAAAAACCAAAACAACAACCAACCACCCTTCAAAGACCCATTTCTGATCTGTTAGTAAAATCGAGGGCTTAAAAAAAGAAAACAAATTGAGGCACATTTTGGCATAGTCCCAAACCAATACCAACATTATGTTTTGCCCTTACTAAGAGTTTCAGGCAATACCTGCACGTACATCCAGGTGGACAGGGCAGTGCAAGGAATATATTGCTGCTTGTTTAACATTTTGCTTGTAAATGCCTTGGGGGTATGGGCTGTTGGTTTTTTGTTTTTTTTTTTTTTTTTTTGCTTTTCTGAGCACATTGGCACACTGGTCCATATTTGGTCATGGCCTGTATCTCTGCCATCTTAGTGCTTCTACAATACAAACAAATAGACTAATAATGTTCACACCTCAACATAGCTCATTTCTTCAGCTTTCAAGTGAGCAGGAAGTGTACAGGAAGCACAGAAAAGATGGTCCTGCGGTTTCAATACTAGAGTGATATTTGGGAGATGTGGGCTCATTTACCATCTAGGCAGCAAAATTGTTTGTTCAACTCAACTGAAAGTTCTCTGTGCAAAATGAGGGGCAAAAGCGGGTGTCAAGGCCACAGGGTAAGAGATGGGACAAACCTAGAATGTGGTGAGATACCTGAGAAAATTTCCTGAGAAAATTATGGAGGCTGTGAGAAATTTTCGAATCCTGACGTTGGACAGAAACTCAAAATGATTATCCAGAGAAGTCCGCCTTAAGTTCACTGAAATATTTTGTTTCAGGTATTCTGAATGTTTCGTTGCAGTTTTAACCTTTTCAGTTTTCTTAAAATATTGCAATTGGCTTATGTTTCTAAATGAAGAGTAGTTTCAAAACAAAACCTGGAAAACTTGAGAAAGCACCAAGTAGGGCTTTCAGCAAACTGTAAAAAATCAACCTTTCCAGTGGATAGGTAGGGCTTTGATAAATTTGCATCTTTCTAACAAAAAGACACTAAGTTGAAAAAGGTCAGACTGTATCTAAGATGAAACTTCTTGTATATGTCCCTGGTACAAACACAGAGTGAATATTGTTACAGTTTTTGGAGATCCGGCCAAATTAAGCCTTTTTGGGCTTGCTACCATGCCAGCAAAGCCAGTAGAAAGTTTTTTGCCTTTGTCTTTGGGGTGATGTATGATTGAATCTTCCGTGTAGCTGTTTGCATATTTGTGCACTTAAATGTGAATGCATGAATGACTCTGACTCAAACGCACACAGTATGCACTATCTGTCCTGGCAAAATGTCAATATCTAAGCAGTTATAGCCTGTAGACTTTGAATGATATTTTTAAGACTTTATACAGACACCTAAAGAAGTAATTAGATGCTTAGACATATTTTAAGAAAATCTGTGTAGTTCTTAACTCTGGCTGATTTCATTTGCCCTGTGCAGGTACCTCAATATCTTTAAGACTAGGCATTTTGATATCACAGTGACTAAAATGACGCCAGATTCCTATCCTGGAGGGAAGTGGAGGTCTCCAAGAGACACACATAAGGACCAAATAAAAACTGCAGCCCCCTTCTGGGATACCTGACACAGACTGGGCTGACCAGCTCTTGCAAGCCTGAGCTGCATCCTTGGGGGGTCTGGTTCTCCTCCCACTCCTCAGCTTCTCAAGAAGTCCAGGCATAATTGTGATCCTCATAAGGGACAGGTTCTTACCGGTTTGGAAAGGTACCACATGAACATCCAAGGGAAGAAGCCTGTCTTCCTCATGGCAGGTCTAATAGTCCCTTTCCTCACCAGCATCCTCTTAAGAGCAAGTTTTTTGCTGGCCAGTACTCAACAGTACCTCTTTGTTAGCTGCCCTGTCTGTTCCTGTTAGTTTGTGATGATGATTAAGACAATTTCTCTTCAACGGGGACAACAAAGAAATTTGAAACATTGCTTCAGATGATATTTATAGGATGAACAGTAAGACAGAAAATCAGCTCCTCACACACAACGTAGCTTTGAGGGGACCTGGGGGCTGTTGGGTGACTTGGTGACAAAACACCTTATGGAGCTGCTACAAAATATGGGTAATAGCGAAAGTGACCTTTTGGGTAAAGCACTTCAAAATTAATGGATGCAAAACACTGCGTGAGAGCTAGGTATGAACAATCCAGAGAACACAGGAAGAAAGAGCTCGTATCAGCGTGCCATACTCTTACTCACACTGCAATTGCAGTTCTCAGAAGAAAGCTGTAAAGTGGAGATGGTGGTATTACAACAGCACTTCAAGAGATTTTGAGAGATATTAGGGCCTCTCTTGTGCCTTAGAGCACATTCAACTCTTTCCCAAAACTCACTCCTTTTGGTTGGGAATGAGAAGGTAACACAGGCAGGAAACCCAGAGGCTGGCTTGCAATATTCCCTGACTGAAGACATGGGCACCCACTATTTGGCTACACCATAAAAGCTGACCGAAAAACGTTTTGCTTTTGTGGTTAATAAATCACAAAAGGCTACATGATTGGAATTCTGGCATGCACCAGTTCATACCGCTAATGAGGGATCAAAAATAAATATTAACATTGCCAAACCCCTACCTGCAGGTGTGAGAATAGATTGGCCTACCTGGAAATATGAGTCATCTCCCAACAAGAGCTGGTAGGGCAAAAGCTTATATGTGGTAACGCGCTAATGATATAGATACATGTAGGTGTGGGGAAGCAGAGACCGTGGAGCACCCTCTCTTCTGTTTTCACAGGAGACCTAGGTAGCCTCAATTAGCTTCCAAGGGCTACAGATCAGGTCAGACCACATCCCTGACTTTATGAAAACAATGAACTGTAGGGGAAGCATAAAAATGAAATGACAATGGTTTAAGCTCCCTCTTTGGTTGTCCCTTCCCAGCACTTGGTGCCCAAATGGTCTGTCTCACTTTCCTAGAGTGGCATGCCCGGAGCATGGCCCATAGCTCCCCTGCCACAGATATCTAGGTTGGAAAGGACCTCTAGAGATCACGGCAAAATATGTTTTACATATCTTACACTGATGTAACTACAGATGCTCTAGTCTCCCCTGCTACTTCTTCACATCACAGTAGACGTAACATGTTCAGGAATGCCAGAGGACCTCAGGGTTAATCACCAGGGAAACAATTTTTTCAGTATCATCAAAGAAAAATGTTAGATGGGTGTTGTTAAACATGTCAAAATATCGCCTTGCTTTATCTCACATACTAAAGGTCACCTTTCGGGGTAGATTTCACACCACTTTTCTCGTCTATGAAAAACTTTTCTTTAACATGCAATCAAGACACAAAGACATCATTCACTGAAGGTCAAACAGCACAATTGTAGTAAAATCAGGCTAAGAACCCAATTATTTGGATTCTTACAACACTGCCTTAGGTGCTGAGCCATAGCGTGACATGTAAATAAGGTGTTGTCTTTAGGGACATCTTCAATAGCATAAATATGAATCAGGCAAGCAAAATATATTTTATCCCTCATTTAAAGCTTTTGAAAGTCCCGCTCTCTGCCTTAACTCAGTTAATATAAAAATTGCAGAGAGGCAAGATCTCAATAAGCAGGAGAAGGAACAGAGCATTCTGTCTCTGTTTCATTCATCAGGCCTTTTTTCCCCCATACTTGCCTGCTATTCCCATTTCCTTCCTTGCCTTTCACATGAAACATATCCATTGCACACACCCACTCTGCCTCATTTGTTCACATTCACAGGCAAATTGTTTTACAACGATCTTTTTAAAAAATACGCTTCTTCTGAGCGTTTTTTTTTTCTTTTCTCATGGACAACAGCAAATGGATTAGCTATTGGGTCCTGGTTCCTTTCACAAACGGGGAAGTTTCTCTTCAGTTTGTCCATCTCATGCTATCTCGGCAAAATTATCTTCTTTAACCATTTTCTCATATAAACTGAAGGAACAATTTATAATTGCTTTTGTTGAATGAAGATGGGATTGACTATCTGATTAAAACTGACCACATCCATACTTAAAAGTCAGATCCAAGCTTAGTAAGTCTGGGTAGTGTAAATCTGGGTTTGTTTTTCACTTTAGGAGGGAACTTTTTAAGACTTAAGCAGTACAATATCTTCTTTGGAGGTGCCCACGTTCTTTTTTATATATGGCCCTAAAGTTTTGGCTTAATTTAGATGGAAAGTCTAAGCCGTTTGGCAAGCATTCATAATCCAGGCTTTTAGTTTGTTCTGTGTAGTAAAAAGCACATTGCCAACACTATATTAAAAAAATATTGATTTGAATGGAATTGCTGAGTTAAAAATTGTCTAGCTACAGGAACTTTCAGTCTAGTCCTCTAAAGACTTAATTCATACATTAGAAGTCAGGGGCCTCCCCCTGCAATTTGTTTGCTTTCTTCTCATTATATTTATGTAATTAACAAGCAGATCTAAGTGTAACTTTTGCTCGTTTTCACTAAAATAATAAATTCACTTAAACAAAATATACAATTCAGTAAATATCAAGCATAAAACATTCAGGAAAGAGTTTGCGCTTTTGCTCATCTCAATTCATGTTTTAAGGTGTGTTTAATTTCCTTTAAGTATGGCAGTCAAAATTAAGAATACGCATAAATTGAAATAACCTGGGATGAGAAAGATATATGACCGTGACTCATTATATTCAGGTCAACTCATCGATTCACTAGCACAAGAGTTTACCACGTTGCTGCCCTAAATTCTTTATATAAAGAAGGGACTATTGCTCGATTCATTAATGATGAATGTTACGCTCAGTGGAACAAACCACAGGTTAACTGACAAATAATGCATTTGTTTAGAACGAAAAACATTTTTACTCAAGCCCGTAGCACAATCAGTGAGAGAAGAAGAGAAGAAGGTTAACATATGTGTTACTATGTGGATTATAGTCACACCCTCACCCAGACGCAAGCCCTGTGCAAGCTGCAGTAAGAACAACAGGAAATGGCCTGGGGTATTTATAGCATTATTGTGTTTATCCTGAAGTGATGTTCTGCACAGATTATTATGAAGTTTTTCGTGGGAGAGGATACAGCTTGTGTCAGCTGGAGATTTGCATGCACTTCACCCAATATGCTCTCTCCTAAACTTGCATAGTCCCCCCCTCTACCTTTCTTTGCTTTTTAAAGGTTTGCTGTGTACTAGGACTTCTCTGCAGCTGACACGAAGGGTCACCCCCCCCAGTGCAAACAGGAACCCTGGTAACCAGTATGTTTGGCCTAAACCTATTTGTTTCACCAGATTTACAAATCCACAGTGAGATGTCATGAGAAAAAAACAATCCCACACATGTCAGTGGTCCTGAATTTCTGAAAAATGCAGTCCACGCTGCACTAGGACCAAAGTTCTGTGCATTTTGGGTCCTATTAACAAAGAAATTGATGACACCAAAAACCTTTTATCAGAACCCAGGGCGGGCTCGCTCTTCAGGACAGATTAGTCCACTCCTGGGATTCTCTTTGTTTGGAGAATCATTTCCATGTTCTTTTTTCTTCAGGTGGGATAATGAAATACCTTCCTATTTATCCCTTTCTCCTGGGGAGGTATTCAGCAAAAAGTAATAATTTTCATGGAAAGATCATCTATGTATTCCCAGCCCCAATCTTGCCATCTTTCTGCTGATCTGAACATTGTAAAGAGACTTTTTCTAATTCATTCCCATCGTCTAAATTTGGCCTGAAGTTTGATAGAGGAAAAAAAAAACAAACCACATATGGGAGATGAAATAGATAGTATAACAACTTAATATCTCTGTAGGGTAAAAACTCTCCACCCACTCACAAAACCTATGCAAGTATATATCCATCTATGCAGACCAGTTTATCTCAGTGAGAGATACAGAATAAGGAACATTAAAATAATAATGATAAAAAATAGCGTAACTCAGGAAGCAAAGAACCTGTTATTACTTCATTGTCAGAACAGTTTTTTCTTATCTTAGTCACATCTCCTGAGGTTTGTTCAACTCATGAACGGCTCATGAACGTTCGCCTCATTTCTTTGTTTATACCCCATGATCTCTAAAAACCTCGATTAAAAGCAATCAGAAAAATCCATCATATGACACTTAGGACATTTACAGCCTGTGACAGTTATTAGCAAATGTTAACCTTTCCTTTGAGAAAACAGAAGGAAATCCTGCTTTAATTTAAGCTTTCAACCATCATCCCCCTCTATCTCTGCAGTAAATCAGAGCATCTCCATGATGCCATTGTTTGCAAATATAATAAGTCCCGGGTTTGTCTGTTTAAAAAACAAACAGCAACAGAAAAGCATCAGGAAGTCCCTGTGAATGGGAGTAACACTGCATTTTTGTCTCTACGGCATTAATTAATGCAATTGAGCCAATATCTGAGCAAAGCTTGTTCCTATGAATACTGTTCAAATCATTATCAGTTCTATTAGCGCTTCATTATGGTTGCACTGATCAAGACCAGATTTCTTGGGCTAATTTGCATCATATTCTGACAGGTGCTAGTCCAGGTGTCCTATTGTCATTCTGAATTAATAAACATGATGCAACTCCCTCCTCCTTTTATCATTTGTGTGATAGAGGGAATAACAGAAATTGAATGGGCCAGGGGGGGAGGGGGGAAAAACTTATCTGACTTCATCTCCCAAAAAGGCCTTTCCTGGGGTTTTGCCAGGTTTAATTTTAAAATGACAAGCTCACACACCACTTCCTCTGCATCACCTACCTGTCAAATTACTGCCATGCCCTCCCCTCACTGGTTTGTGTCTTAACCTTTAGGCAGGGCTACCCACAGGACAAGTTTGCACAGTGTACCATCTTAAGATTTCTTTTTCCATCAAGTAAACTGATAGAGCACAAGCCATCCCCCAACTATTTCTGATTTGGACAGCCTTGCTCTAAAGTATAAACCTACTTGGATCTTCTTGTTAGCCCTTAAAGTCATCATTGCACATCCTTTAGACCCTGTCAGCATCTACAGATTGTACCTGTCTCCTTCCTTGCTAATTCATCACTCACAGCCTAAAATTAGGCCCCTAAAGCCATCTTTTTTTTTTTTTTTTAACTTTTTCTTCTTTTAAAGATTATGATGATCGTTAGGAGGATGCATACAGCAAGCACTGAAGGGCTTTGGTTTACAGCCACATGCTTCACAGTCATGCCATCCCAGCTTACCACCTTAGGTCTGCAAGCAGCACGGTCTCTGTGCGCGCAATTTTCCTGCTTTGTAATAGACCCAGCACAACTGTCTCTGCATCATGCTTCACACTTTTCTGGTTCAGAGCAGCTGGGAGTGCGCGTGTAGACATGCACCGAGGGCCTTTTAACGGAACATAATCTTCATTAAAAGTCTAATTGTATTTATAGCTGGGTTTTTAATCTTTTTAGGACATATTTTCTAGCTCTTCCCTGCAATCCTAAGAAAGTCACTTTTATTAAATAAATCCTGATATTCTTATGTAATTAGAATGCAATTCGGGCTTTCCAGATAAAAACCAAATGCCACAAGAGCTGACAACAGCATTGCCATGTCACCCAGCATTTCTCTTTCAGTTCTTCTACAGAAGTCGATTAGCCCCACACTGTCCTGTTTCTTGCTTCTCTTTTGTACACTCATTTCTCAGAGCCTCTCTGGCCATGTGGTATCCAGAACCAAATGCCTTCTGACACGTGCGCTGGTGTCATACAGAGTGTTTATTATGAGCCCCGCTTGGTGACATGAGTATTAATGCAGAGGCAGCTCACAACTGCACTGGCCTTGTTTGCTGTTTTCACCTGCCTGATAACTCTCGTCAGCTGAATTGCTCCTCAGATTTCTTAGGTCATTTCTGGCAAAGAGGAAATGCGTTTAAGCCTAATACGAGGGCTGCCCTCTTGGCCTTTGGGTGGGTGCAGAAGCTTCCCTTTCGCTTTCTGCAGGGGCATCTCACTTGTTTCTTTGTGTTACTCAAGTCATATGCCTCTTTCCCCGTGTTTGATTTACCTCAGATCTCCCTTGCTCATCTAATCTGCAATATGATTTTCCATCTAAAAATACAGGAGGCAAACCCCAGACTTTCTTCATTGTCTTTACTGGAATGGGTTTATAACAATTGAAGCTCCAGCTGTTTGTATGCAGGTATATATCTGAATTTCCTAGGGTTTCTACAAATTCGTTCCATCCAGCCTCACTCCCCTAAGGTATTACTAGAGAGAAAAAACCCGGACTTCATGGTACGTTTTTCAGCTCCTGCATGAAGGTCCTGTGTGCACTTGACCAAGTAAGATAAGGTGCACTCATCTAAAACGGGCTAACGCTTATGCCCAGAAGAGCAGGTGAATGACTGTATCAGGAGACCAGGGCTTCTATGCCTCCGGTTGCCTGTCTGGCTTACCTCATGCACCTTTTTATTTACCTTGCGTGTCTTTTTTGTTAGGATGAGTAAAGAACCAGCCTCTCTAAGTGAAATGTTTGCATCTGCGATCAGGGTTTCCACTCCTGCAACGCCCCCGCACCCAACCGCACTCTAGAGTTCCATGAAGCGGGGGAAGGCTCTGAGCTTGCTCAAAAGGCAAAACTCATTTTAACTGCATTTTCTCTCCCCTTTGTTTTTTAAGAATCAGCTTGCAACAAATAGCACTTGCTAAATGACTGTCTAACAAGACAAAATGGTGCAAACCTCCCAGCGTGCCCCCCCTAGCTGGAAAGCACTTGTCCTTAGCAAGCCAGGCGCTGCGCCCCTGCTCACAGCCACTGTCAGGTGCATGCAGAAGAGGTTCCCAGTTCTATAGAGCATTGAGAGACAAGAGCTGTTCCTTGTTTCATTAGAGGCTCTAATGAAAATTTGCCTGCCACGTATCCAAGTGTGATCTGGAAGCAGATTTGCACCTGTCTCAGCAGGCCAAAATCAAACAATAACAGCGCTGAGAGAGCAAGTTGGTTAGCAAGCAGCAAGGGCAAAGCGAGCGGGTGGTATGCCTCTGCTCTACTGCTGCTCATCAGATTCTTTTAATCAGATCATCAGAGCAAGGATTTTTTGTGCTTTACATGCACGTTATGTACCTTTCTGCGCAGGAAAGCAACCCACAGCTAACGTGACCTTTCCATCTTTGATTATCAGGACTGGAAAGACAAAAGGGTCTATAAGAGTGCGTAGCACTGAGCAGACGATAGCCACTGCTCTCCCATAGGCTTCTATAGGCTTCTAGAAATGCAGTGGTGGGGTGCGGCTACCATCCTTCCTGCTCATGCTGAGGGGCTGCAACTGTACAAGCTCAATACGATGTGTGTTGCATGAGATTTCTGTTAAGGCAATTGGTTTAGGTTATACGGGCTTCAGAGAAAAGACTGGTTTTTTCTGTGTTTCATAAGTGACTAGAACATTTTAGATCCTATAAATAGTGTCTTTCCTTTCCTAGTTGCAAAAACCCCATCTCTTGCATCCAGCTGCTTTGAACTTTATTTCAGAGAGAATTTTCTATTGACGTTTTAGGCACCTACAGCATTCTTTATCCAGTGCTTACAAAGCTCTTTGTGAAGATTTGTCAGTTCTCAGCCTTACCTCAGAAGAGCATTACCCATTATTGTTTTACAATTAGGAAAATCAAGGCACATAAAACTCTAATGATTTGCTCAGGGTCTCTGGGTAAGAAGGAGGAATAAAGCCAAGGAGACCCCACTTGCAGGCTTTTGCTCTAATGACTGAACAGCATTCTTCAAAAAGTCTAGCTTTTTCGAAAGAAGGGACATGTGAGTGTGATTATTATCTGCTGAGCAGAGTAGATACCAGATAAGAGATCTTTCCTCTTTATCCATTTACTAAATAATAGATGACTGATTATGATCTTAGATGCTAAGAAAACTGTTACAGATAATTTCAGGTTTCTGAACATGTTATTCTTTTAGAAGTATTCTTATCTATATAGCCCATTAAGTTAGCCATAACGAAGAGTGAATAACCAAGTATACATCTTGGACACAATTCCTGGTGAAATACTCCACCGCCCGACTCAGGGTGAGTAAACCTCAAGTTGCCCCTGTGCTAGCGCTGGGTGAATACACTCTGGAGGATGGCTCCTATTCCAAAGAGCTCAAGGTCTGGGTAGGCAAGATAGAAAAACAGGGAATGATCAGCCCTGCCTGGCAGTTCAGTGGCTTCCTGTGGTTGTATACAGAAAGTCACTGTCAGAGCCAGGAACGGAAGTCAAGTGTCCTGGATCATAATCTCACGTTTTAAGCACAAACCAACTTTTTTTCTTCTAACATAGTCATCACAGCAAAACTATCTTTCAGAGTTCCTTTGTAGGATTCCCGCAGGGTGTGGGAGCTGGCCATCCTGCCCCACTTCAACACCTTATCAGTTCCAGGTGAAATATCCTGCATATAAGCAGGTATATAGCTGCATGAATCCATATCACTGCAGTTCCGGGTTCGGTAACAGATTCAGATGAAAAACTGGAGCCAAGGACCTGTCCTGCAAAATTACTTTTGAAGCATTTTATATGTGTACAATGCTACAGAAATCAACAGTGACAATCATTTAGACCTGCTCACCCCCCTGACCCTAGTTTGAATCCAGGTCAGTTTTGACGGAGTCAATGGAACAGCAAAGGCATAAAAGATACATATTTACATATATATATATAAAATCAGCATTGCCTGAGACAGATCCGTTTTTCAACTGTTTGCTTAACTCCACCAGTTTAACCTGCAGTTTATACT